>NC_090931.1:1170018426-1170224080 GCF_040938575.1 Ambystoma mexicanum | reverse complement strand
CCCTCACCCCCGCTCATGACCTGTGTCTCCCTTCTCTCCCCCTACCCCCCACTCATGACCCATGTCTCCATTCTTTCCCCGCCACCCCCTGCTCATTGCCCCGTGTCTCCCTTCTTTTCCCCCCACCCCCCGCTCATGCCCCATGTCTCCCTTCTTTCCCCCCACCCCCTGCTCATGCCCTGTGTCTCCCTTCTTTCCCCCCACCCCCTGCTCATGCCCCGTGTCTCCCTTCTTTCCCCCCGCTCATGCCCCGTGTCTCCCTTCTGTCCCCCTGCTCATGCCCCGTGTCTCCCTTCTTTCTCCTCCACCCCCGCTCATGCCCCATGTCTCCCTTCTCCCCCCACCCCCCACTCATGCCCGTGACTCCCTTCTCCCCCCCACCCTGCGCTCATGTCCCGTGTCTCCCTTCTCCCCCCAACCCCTGCTCATGCCCCGTGTCTCCCTTCTTTCCCCCCACCCCCAACTCATGCCCGGTGTCTCCCTACTTTCCCCCCACCCCCCACTCATGCCCCATGTCTCCCGCCTTCCCCTCCCACCCTGCGCTCATGCCCCGTGTCTCCCTTCTCCCCCCAACCCCCGCTCATGCCCCGTGTCTCCCTTCTTTCCCCCCACCCCCAACTCATGACCCATGTCTCCCTTCTTCTCCCCATCCCCCGCTCATGCCCGTGTCTCCCTTCTTACCCCCCAGGCCCAGCTCATGCCCTGTGTATCCCTTCTTCCCCCCCACCCCCCTGCTTATGCCCCATGTCTGACTTCTTACCCCCCATCCCCCACTAATGCCCCGTGTCTCCCTTCTTCCCCCATCCAGCGCTCATGCCCCGTGTCTCCCTTCTTTCCCCCCGAGCCCCGCTCATGCAACATGTCTCCCTTCTTTCCCCGCCAACCCCCCGCTCATGCCACGTGTCTCCCTTCTTCCCCCTGCTCATGCCCCATGTCTCCCTTCTTCCCTCCTCACCCCCCGCTCATTCCCCATGTCTCCCTTCTTTCCCCCCACCCCCTGCTCATGGCCTGTGTATCCCTTCTTTCCCCCCCCACCCCCCGCTCATGCCCCGTGTCTCCCTTCTCTCCCCCGCTCATGCCCCGTGTCTCCCTTCTTCCCCCCACCCCCTGCTCATGCCCAGTGTCTCCCTTCTTTCCCCCCACCCCCCACTCATGCCCCGTGTCTCCCTTCTTCCCCCAATCCACCGCTCATGCCCCATGTCTCCCTTCCTTCCCCCCCAGCCCCGCTCATGCAACGTGTCGCCCTTCTTTCCCCGCCCACCCCCCACTCATGCCCCGTGTCTCCCTTCTTCCCCATCCACCGCTCATGCCCCATGTCTCCCTTATTTCCCCTCCAGCCCCGCTCATGCAACGTGTCTCCCTTCTTTCCCCACCCACCCCCCGCTCATACCCTGTGTCTCCCTTCTTCCCCGCCCACCCCCTGCTCATGCCCCATGTCTCCCTTCTTCCCCCACCCCCCTCTCTTGCCCCGTGTCTCCCTTCTTCCCCCTGCTCATGCCCCGTGTCTCCCTTCTTCCCCCCTTACCCCCCGCTCATTCCCCATGTCTCCCTTCTTTCCCCCCACCCCCTGCTCATGGCCTGTGTCTCCCTTCTTTCCCTCCCATCCCCCGCATCTCCATTCTTTCCCCCGCTCATGCCCCGTGTCTCCCTTCTTCCCCCACCCCCTGCTCATGCCCAGTGTCTCCCTTCTTTCCCCCCACCCCCCGCTCATGACCTGTATTTCCCTTCTGTCCCCCCAACCCCCGCTCATGCCCCGTGTCTCCCTTCTTCCCCCCCACCCCCCGCTCATGCCCCGTGTCTCCCTTATTACCCCCACCCCCCGCTCATGCCCTGCGTCTCCCTTCTTTCCCTCCCACCCCCCGCTCATGCCCCGTGTCTCCCTTCTTTCCCCCCACCCCCCGCTCATGACCTGTGTCTCCCTTCTTTTTCTTTCCCCCCCACCCCCTGCTCATGCCCCGTGTCTCCCTTCTTTCCCCCCACCCCCCGCTCATGCCGTGTCTCCCTTCTTTCCCCCCACCCCCCACTCATGCCCTGTGTCTCCCTTCTTTCCCCCCGCTCATGCCCTTGTCTCCCTTCTTTCCCCCAATCATGACCTGTGTCTCCCTTCTTTCGCCCCACCCCCCGCTCATGCCCCGTGTCTCCCTTCTTTCCCCCTCACCCCCGCTCATGACCTGTGTCTCCCTTCTCTCCCCCTACCCCTCACTCATGACCCATGTCTCCATTCTTTCCCCGCCACCCCCTGCTCATGCCCCGTGTCTCCCTTCTTTCCCCCCACCCCCCGCTCATGCCCCGTGTCTCCCTTCTTTCCCCCCACCCCCCGCTCATGCCCCATGTCTCCCTTCTTTCCCCCCACCCCTGCTCATGCCCTGTGTCTCCCTTCTTTCCCCCCACCCCCTGCTCATGCCCCGTGTCTCCCTTCTTTCCCCCCGCTCATGCCCCGTGTCTCCCTTCTGTCCCCCTGCTCATGCCCCGTGTCTCCCTTCTTTCTCCTCCACCCCCCGCTCATGCCCCATGTCTCCCTTCTCCCCCCACCCCCCACTCATGCCCGTGACTCCCTTCTCCCCCCCACCCTGCCGCTCATGTCCCGTGTCTCCCTTCTCCCCCCAACCCCTGCTCATGCCCCGTGTCTCCCTTCTTTCCCCCACCCCCAACTCATGCCCCGTGTCTCCCTTCTTTCCCCCCACCCCCCACTCTTGCCCCATGTCTCCCTTCTTCCCCTCCCACCCTGTGCTCATGCCCCGTGTCTCCCTTCTCCCCCCAACCCCCGCTCATGCCCCGTGTCTCCCTTCTTTCCCCCCACCCCCAACTCATGAGCCATGTTTCCCTTCTTCCCCCATCCCCCGCTCGTGCCCCGTGTCTCCCTTCTTAACCCCCAGCCCCAGCTCATGCCCTGTGTATCCCTTCTTCCCCCCCACCCCTGCACATGCCCCATGTCTCCCTTCTTACACCCCACCCCACGCTCACGCCCCATGTCTCCCTTCTTCCACCCCATCAACCGCTCATGCCCCATGTCTCCCTTCTTTCCCCCCTCCCCCGCTCATGCAACGTGTCTCCCTTCTTTCCCCGCCCACCCCCCGCTCATGCCCGTGTCTCCCTTCTTCCCCTGCCCACCCCCCTGCTCATGCCCTGTGTCTCCCTTCTTCCCCCCACACCCGCTCATGCCCCATGTCTCCCTTCTTCCCCTGCTCATGCCCCGTGTCTCCCTTCTTCCCACCCACCCCCGCTCATGCTCCGTGTCCACCTTCTTTACCCCCCACACCCCACTCATGCCCGTGTCTCCCTTCTTTCCCCCGCACCCCCGCTCATGCCCCGTGTCTCCCTTCTTTCCCTCCCACCCTCCGCTCATGCCCCGTGTCTCCCTTCTTTCCCCCCCACACCCCGCTCATGTCCCGTGTCTCCCTTCTTTCCTCTCGCCCACCCCCCGCTCATGCCCCGTGTCTCCCTTCTTTCCCACCTCATCCCCCGCTCATGCCCCGTGTCTCCCTTCTTTCCCCCACCCCCTGCTCATGCCCCATGTTGCCCATCTTTCCCCCCACCCCCTCTTATGCCCCGTGTCTCCCTTCTCCCCCCACCCCCTGCTCATTCCCCGTGTCTCCCTTCTTTCCCCCCTCCACCCCTGCTCATGCCCTGTGTCTCCATCCTGTACCCCCCACCCCCTGCTCATGTCCCGTGTCTCCCTCCTGTACCCCCCACCCCCCGCTCATGCCCCGTGTCCCCTTCCTGTCCCCCCCACCCCCACTCATGCCCCTTGTCTCCCTCCTGTCCCCCCCACCCCCTGCTCATGCCCCGTGTCTCCCCTGTTCACCCCCACCTCCCGCTCATGCCCTGTGTCTCTCCTGTCCCCCTGTCCACCCCACCCCCCTGTTCATGCCCCATGTCTGCCCTGTTCCCCCCACTCCCCGCTCATGCCCCGTTTCTCCCTCCTGTACCCCCCACCCCCCGCTCATGACCCGTGTCTCCCTCATGTTCCCCCCACCCCCGCTCATGCCCCGTGTCTCCCTCATGTTACCCCCCACCCCCTGCTCATGCCCCTTATTTGCCCTGTTCCCCCCACCCCCCGCACATGCCCCGTGCCTCCGTCATGTTACCACCCACCCCCGTTCATACCCCATGTCTCCCTCCTGTTCCCCCCACACCCCCCGCTCATGTCCCATGTCTCCCTCATGTACCCCCCACCCCCCACTCATGCCCCGTGTCTCTCTGCCCCATGTCCCCCCACCTCCGCTCATGCCCTGTGTCTGCCCTGTTCCCCCCACCCCCCGCTCATGCCCCGTGTCTCCATTGTGTTACCCACCACCCCCCGCTCATGCCCCGTGTCTCCCTCTTGTTCCCCCCACCCCCCGCTCATGCCCCGTGTCACCCCTGTTCACCCCCACCCCCCACTCATGCTCCGTGTCTGTCTCCCTCCTTTTCCCCCCACCCCCTGCTCATGGCCCCTGTCTCCCCTGTTCACCCCTACCGCCCGCTCATGCCCCGTGTCTCCCTTCTTTCCCCCCCACCCCCGCTAATGCCCCGCGTCTCCCTTCTTTCCCTCCCACCCACCGCTCATGCCCCGTGTCTCCCTTCTTTCCCCCCACCCTCCGCTCATGCCCCGTGTCTCCCTTCTTTCCTCCCGCCCACCCCGAACTCGTGCCCCGTGTCTCCCTTCTTTCCCACCTCATCCCCCGCTCATGCCCCGTGTCTCCCTTCTTTCACCCCGCACCCCCCGCTCATGCCCCGTTTCTGACTGTCAGTAAATAAACCCACCTGGCCTAGATATGTCAGTAAAGGAAAAAAGGGGGAGTCAGACATGTGATGTCATCAGTGATGTCATCAATGATATTTGTGAAGTCATCTTTGATGTCATGGGTGTTAGTCTTAGCAGTGCACGATGGTGGCGCGAGTTATGGTTGCTTAGCTTACCATAACTGGTGAATTTCAAGGGTTTTTTGGTTTTACTTGGAACCATAATGTCCCTTTAAAGTTTTTTCACTGAATTTCATAGGTTTTTAGTAGCGCAACTTAACCATAACGTCCCTTTAACAAGGTATATATATATATATACTTATATAAAATTACATGGCCACAGTAGTGGCCATGTAGTTATTGATAAGTTGCTGTTTCCATAAGAAGAGCACTTTTTGGGCGGCTTATAACTTCGCTCCCCCTGGACGAATCCACACCAGACTTATCAAGTAAAGTATATGGCCCACTCTGAATTTTTTTTCTAAGTTTGGTGAGGATGTCCTGAGGACGTTGTCCGTATTGTTCGCTGGAACGTTGAATGTGTTCTAAGAACACTCGCGGTGTCCTGAAATGTTCGTAAATAAACAAAATTGGGGTGTCCTGAGGACGTTGTCCGTATTGTTCGCTGGCAAGTTGAATGTGTGCTAAGAACACTCGCGGTGTCCTGAAATGTTCGCAAATAAACAAAATGGGGGTTTCCTGAGGACGCTGTCCGTATTGTTCGCTGGCAAGTTGAATGTGTTTTAAGAACACTCGCCGTGTCCTGAAATGTTCGCAAATTAACAAAATGAGGGTGTCCTGAGGACGCTGTCTGTATTGTTCCCTGGCAAGTTGAATGTGTTCTAAAAACACCAGCGGTGTCCTGAAATGTTCGCAAATAAACAAAATGACGGTGTCCTGAGGACGCTGTCCGTATTGTTTGCTGGCAAGTTGAAAGTGTTCTAAGAACACTCGCGGTGTCCTGAAATGTTCATAAATAAACAAAATGGGGTTTCCTGAGGACGCTGTCTGTATTGTTCGCTGGCAAGTTCAATGTGTTCTAAGAACACTCGCCGTGTCCTGAAATCTTTGCAAATAAACAAAATGGCGGTGTCCTGAGGACGCTGTCTGTATTGTTCGCTGGCAAGTTAAATGTGTTCTAAGAACACTTGTGGTGTCCTGAAATGTTCGTAAATAAATATAATGGGGATGTCCTGAGGACGGTGTCCATATTGTTCGCTGGCAAGTTGAAAGTGTTCTAAGAACACTTGCGGTGTCCTGAAATGTTCGTAAATAAACAAAATGGTGGTGTCCTGAGGACGCTGTCCGTATTGTTCGGTGGCAAGTTGAAATTGTTCGCGGACATTAAAAGTTCCTATAAACCATAGTTAAAATGTTTGACTCTATGGGTGTGATATGCTGTGGTGGTTATGGCCAGGGCATACAGTCTTGGGTGCATGGGCATATGGCCATGCACCCAAGACTCTATGCCCTGGCCACAACCACCGCAGCATATCACACTCATAGTGGATTATAACTTTGGGATCCAAAAACAAATTTATAAGGAACAAAGTTATAAGCCACTGTTGGTGTGATATTCTGCAAGAGTTATACTTATTATAATATACTTACTGTTTGGTTTAGTAACTGGAGTACATGTATTTCTTGTTTATTTCTGTGATAAAAAAAAAGATCATGTTAGTATTGGTATTTTATAATGACATATTACATAGAATAATGTAACTGTGCAATGTGCTCAGTTTCTGTGTTTTTTGCTAAAATCATTGGGTCGGTGGGAGAAAAAATAAATCCATGTTGGATTAAAAAAAAACGTTTCCTGTTATGCTACAGTTTATTTGTTTGTTTTCAGTGTTCACTTGTTGTTTCTGGCTAATGCTGTATACATTGGCTTGTTGCAGTTTTTTGGAGCAGTAATATATCATTTATTTGTTTGGATATAGTACAATTTTGGAGCAGTTAGATACCAATTGGCGTATTCTAACTGTCTATTTTTTTATATAATTTAGTGGTATTGATTTACCAGTTTGGATATTGTAAAATTTTGGGTTAGTTAGATACCAGTTGGTGTATTCTAACTATCTATTTTTTGCTCTAATTTAGTGGTATTCATTTATCTGATTAGTTGTTGTAGAATCTTTGGGCAGTTAGATACCTTTTGGAATATTCTAACAGTTTATATTTTTTTACTAGAAGTTTACTTAAGGTTTAAGTACAGTTTCGTTAATACATTTTGGTATTAAGAACATTACATAACGTTTGAAAGATTTGCTGGTAATCTCTGCTTTAGAGTAATGGTACTAATATTACATTCAAACCATCCACATTTCTTTTTTATATATGCGGTGTAGAGACCAGAATTGGGTGTGGCTTCTGCGTGGTAGATTAGACCTATTGTTGTGAACGTTTTCTTACCAAGTGATACTTGACCATGTGTGAATCCAGTCAGCTTTCAGTTGTTTTTGATACCATCTGCATTGTAACGTAGAAGCATTATTATTACATATTTATTATGTGTTTGTATTAGTAAGGTGGAGCGATTATCCGAATTGCAGGTAGTACATAATCTACCACGGTTTGCATTTTGCACAAGATGCTGAAATGGAATGGATTCACAATTGGGTATTGATATATATACAAAGCGTTCATTGGGGATTTGCTCTTGTGTCACATTGTTGCAGAGAGTGCATGTATGTTTGAACATGTATGAAATCTGGAAGATTTCATTTATAGGTATGTTTTTATTTTCCAGTACTTGTAGTAAGTACATTAGAAATTTGTGTGGATCTTCCTTAGAGTTTATAGTGAATTTCACCATTCCAGCACAGTAGTCCAATTGTTGTCTTATTCCATAAACACTATCAGGCTGATTCATGGAATTAATGTGCACCGAAAATCTTTGCGCGAGCGTGCGAAAACTGGGCACATCGATTCATGGAAGTCCGTGCACGTGTAAATACTGGGATGTGCGCTAAAATCCTGCGTGGCACACGCGGGCGCACACGTCATCAAATGGCCTGCGCTATGCGCACATCGATAGCGCACATACCGCGGCAAACACATCAAAATTAGGCAGAACACGGGGCGTAACACGCAGAATGGGGAACAACGCGTGAAAATGTGGGCGTTACGGGGGAAGTACAGGAGGCAAATGCGCGGAACACCCACAAGCGCGCCTACCACACGTATTCATGGAATCGAACAGGGGAAACGCGTGCGCCAAAAAAGATGCGCTAATCCGGAAACACGTACGCCAGCAGGAAGCAGGCGTACGCGGACCTGCGCAGCATAAAAGTGCACACAAACAACAAACAACCTCAGACGCTACAATGAATATACCGTTCCTCGCAGCAGTGGTCGTGGGACACCGCAGGAGGAGGAGGATAGTCAGGGGCAGAATTTTTACACCCAGGACCAGCCTTTTTGGGATGCCTGATGACCAGGTGTATAGGAGGTACAGGTTTCCACCTCACATAATACTCGACCTGGTGAGTAAGTGGGAGGATGACCTCAGATCACCCACCCTGTGCTCCCAAGCACTGAGCCCCTTGGAAAAGGTGCTCAATGTTCTGCACTTCTTGGCCACTGGTTAATTTCAGCTGACAAGTGCCATAGTGGGGGGAGGGGGGTGTCACAGGCCATGCAGTCACGCTGCCTACACCAGGTGTTGGCCATCATGACTGCATGCCCATCAGTCTGC
Source organism: Ambystoma mexicanum (assembly GCF_040938575.1). Classification (NCBI taxonomy): domain Eukaryota; kingdom Metazoa; phylum Chordata; class Amphibia; order Caudata; family Ambystomatidae; genus Ambystoma; species Ambystoma mexicanum. The sequence goes on along the minus strand of NC_090931.1, from coordinate 1,170,215,658 downwards.
AGGCACATATACCTGCCCAGAACACCTGCAGAAAGGCAGGCTGCCATCCAGGATTTTTACGGGGTGGCACACTTCCCCAAAGTGCTAGGTGCCATTGATTGCACCCATGTGGCTCTACGTCCTCCCAGGGCAACTGAGCACATCTATAGAAACCGCAAGCACTGGCATTCCATCAACGTGCAGGTAGTATGTGATGCCAAGGCAATCATCACCTCAGTATATGCCAACTATCCAGGGTCCACCCATGACAGTTTCATTTGCAGAATGTCAACCCTAAACCGGGACCTAGAAGCTGGGCGGCATGGCGATTCATGGCTGCTCGGTGAGTATAAATGCCACAGCACATGCATGCATGTCAGATACTGAGTAATGTCACAACCCCACTAATGATACCCATCATCACCTCCCCAGGGGACAGTGCCTACCGTCTGAGCACCCACATGATGACACCAATTCGGAACCCCACCACACCACCCGAGGTAAGATACAACACAGCCCATATTGCAATCCGGGGCATAGTGGAGTGCACATTCGGAGTGCTCAAGTCACGCTTTCGCTCCCTTGACCGCTCTGGTGGGAAGCTGCTATACGCGCCCCCAGTAGTGTGCAGGATCATAGTGGCAGCATGTGTCCTGCACAACGTTGCAACCCGCCGGGGCCTGCCGGTGGACATGGTGGTGCCCCCACATCCCCAACCACATGCACGGCCGCTGCGCATGGGAGGGGAAAGGGCACGTGGTGAGGCAGCCTGTACGCAGCTGGTGACTAATTATGTCACCTAAAATCACATCCCTGTGGAGTGCACACAGCCGTGGCACATACCAGCTGACAATCAATGATGATGACATAAGGGACAGTCAACTGTCACAACCATACCAGCCTGAGATTGGTCACCTGGAAGTGTTACATTGTGTGCATCCCTACCTACCTAAATACAACCAATGCTGTGTCACAAAAAGACACACATTTATGCTGCATGAATGACTACGCCCTTGCAAAATAGAACATGAAAACAGCGCCATGTCACCCAACCCCTCCCCATCTCTGCTACCCAACACACTATGGCATGTCATGCAATGTGAAAGCAAACAAAGGAATGCATAACACATGACACAAGTGTCACAAAGTGCACTGTCCAAAATGGAAACAGGCCACAGACAATATGCTCCCAGTAATCAATAACAAACAGCACACATGACCAAATACTTACTAGCAACACAATACAGCAACACAGGATGAAACATTGCCAACATATGACAGTACCAAATCAAAGTAGTGCACGTTATACAACCTGAATAAGCCAGCCCATCCACCCCCTCCAACTGCAGAGTGTTGACGTCAGGCAAATGTGTCAGTGTACTGCATACAACATGAACTGCATCCGCAAAGGAGACGTCCTTGGAAGACATGAAGAAGGTACCTGTGAATAAGGATGAAGACATGGATGCACAAGCACATATCAATACACCATGCAGTGTTCAATACAACAACAATCCTCACTAGGGATGTACACACAGTTCTGACTAAAGACTGCCCACACAGCTCATGGGAGCCCAATGTCACTGTGTAAGCCCATGGAAAGGGAAGCAGGAGGGGTGTGTGTGTCAGGAACCCAAGCATCTAACCCAAACACAGGACAAGCCTGCATGTGTCCAGCTTGAATCCTGGATGCCCACGAGAGCCACACAAGGCAATACATAGTAAAAAACAAAAAAAATAGCCATGTGGAGGCTGGGGGGGGAGGCCACCCAGGAGGTTCGAGGACAGGGTGCACACCAAAACCCACCTGCGTGAACGGTACGGAAAAAATACCTCCATGGGCTCATGGCCTGCACGGCTACGCTATTGTGGGAGAACTTCTGCTCTCGCTCTCTTCACCCTCTGCTTCTGCATCAGGAGGTGGTGGTGCTATGGGAGGCAGCCCACGCAAAGCCCTGGTTTGGTCCTCCATGGCAGCAAGCATGCGGGTGTTGAAGGTCTTATTCTGGAGGATGATAGTGCAGAGATCCCCATGCAGCACCTCACGGGTTGCCTGCATTTCTGCACGCATGGCATCACGTGATGCCCGGATCTCCTCCCGAGTTGCCTGCAGCTCAGCTGAGAGCGAACGTGTGAGCTGCTCCAGCTGCTGCTCTGACCTTAAATTTCGGGAAGCCTCAAGTTCACTTAGAGTCTGCCTGAGGAACTGGAGTTCTAACCTCAGGGCTTCCCTGTGGCCCTGTGACTCTACAGAAATGGCTTCCCGCAGAGTCTCCAGTGCCGCCCATTGGTCCCTGTTGGATGCCAACATGTCTTCCCTGTTTGATTGGCAAATGGAGCCTGTTGCCTGCTGTTGTTGCTCCATCTGCCTTTCAGGGGGGAGAATGGAAGTGGCCACCCTCTCCATTGCTTGAGCCATCATTTCAACTGATGCTCCCTGTTGTGCTGCTATACCGTACATGGAGTTTTCCCATACGGTATTGCCTGGTGGCGTACAGCCACCACGTGGCGGGCACCACACCTGTTTGGAGTAAGGCGATCTGCACCTTGCTGTGCCGGCACTGCCTGAGGTTGCAGGACTGCATTCCCCCTCTGATCTGCTGGCCCAGGAACAGGATCAGATGCTGTGGAGTGTGACCCTGCATCCATAACCGCCAAAGGCAGACTTACCAATACTAACATCCCCACAGAGGGTTCTACCCCTGGTGCAGGTGGGTTGGCAGAACAGAATCCCTCCAAGAAACACTCACCTGAGACATAAGTCTCATCATCCGATTCAGCACCTGAATCATAGAGGTCTGGGGAGGTGCAACCAGAGACCCCTGGAGAGTATGGTCTGCAATAAGATTGGGTTTTCACCCACCACCAAACCATGTCCTCCACTGGTGCCCGGTCATGCCTGAGATTCCTCCTGGGTCTGCACCATCTCCTCAACCTCAACAGCATCAAATGCGTCATCACCTGCAAAAACACGAAAGACAATAAATGGAAACAGGCATGAGCACCATAGCACACACATAGGCCTGACAAGCCAGAGATCCAGTACATGATTTACACATGTCCCACATGACAATAACCCTGGCATGCATGCACTGTCAATGTGTTGGAAGGGGAGGCAAAAAGCAGACACTGAGGACACCAAGATGGAAAAGCAACACATTTGCTGCATGCTGGGTAGCACTGGCATCACACATTAGCCTGTGAGTGGCATGTCCAATACACATACAGGACACATGACAGCACACAGATGTCAGTGAATGAGTACTGTTACCCATCCATGTGAGATGGACATGATGAGATGAAAAATGCTAAATAGTGTGACAAAATATGCATGTTCCACACATTGCAACACATCAAGTGTACAATAATACAGTGATCGCAGGCAGATGTACATATCAATGGTTGGTCACTTCAACATGATAGGAAACAACTATCATCTTCTACATTCAAACAGGCCCCAAAAATTAATGTGAGCAGGCCAATACTCATTCAGCCTGAATGGTCTAATCATTCACATAGCAAGGCAACAAATGTGGGCCAATGTCGGGTGTAATCAATGACAGAAGCATGTCACATATGGGGCATTAGGGCTGAAAAATGTGTTGCAAAAATGGGAGTATTCAAACAATCAGCCTGAATGAACACTGAAAAATTCAGAACAATGTTGTTGCAAGATGACAGTTCAAGGGAAACTGCAGTAATGTGGCGCTAAGTGGCTACTCTGGGCAGAAGGGATACTGTCATACCCAAATCCAAGACCGGTGAATGTTTTGGAGGAAGCACATGGGTGACCCATACCACTCAGGAGTACATACCCTCACCTGGCACTGAATCATAACCTGTCACCCATACAACATACACATGGAGTACACACACATGCATGGGCACTCACCGGACAATGCGTCGTAATCTGGTAGGTCTCCCACGCCTAGGATCTGTTCCTCTGTGACGAAGGTTCCAGCAACAGACTCATGTTCAGTGGGTTGGTTGTCCGCTGGTGTAGACCCACCGCCAGTCACCAGAGTAGAGGCATGATTTGAGGCCAGCTTGTTCTTTGCTCTGCATTTCAGGTCATTAAGTGCAATAATGTGGTCCGCAATGGTCTGCCAATGTGCCCTACATTGACCAGATGTGGACTTGCACCCTGCAGTCACCAACATTTCGCGGCTATGTGCCAACACAAAGGGCACAAGTGCATCAAGTTTGGCGTCATTAAAGCTAGGCTTCCTTGATGTGCCGGAGTGTGTAGCCGTGTCTGGGGTCTCAGCCTGTAGTGCCAGAGCCAGATGTGTGTGAATGCACAATGACCATATGTCTTGGTGCAGGCATTGGCTGCAGGGTGATGTTGGCAGGGCCAACGTCGGTTTGATGGACCTGGACCGACACTGTCCCGGCTGGGAGACTCAGAGCTGGGAAGGATAGAGCTGCAGCTGCCCCTGCAGCCTCCCCACCCTGCCTACTTGGGGCAGCAGATGACATTGCTGCCCCAGATCCACGTGGCCTGGTGACAGCAACTTGCACCACCACACGTGGCTTAGACTTGCTGACCTGGAAGTCAGCCTGGGAGTCTTCCTGTGCCGGTTCAGGTGCCAAAATGGGCCGGTCCAACAAGGGCTGAGCTGGGATGGTGTCGGCTACGTTTCCCACAACCATGGGGGGGCATGGGTGTCCCTGATTGGTCCTCCAAACACCAGGGTTTAGGGGCACCCCGCAAATCCTGGCCACGTCCCCCACCGCGCCCACCAAGCCCACCTTTTGGAGGTCGGCCACCTTTGCCTCCCTTACTACTTGGTCACCTCCCAACCATGGCACGGATGTTGTTGTGCGTATGGGAGTTGCAGTAAACAATTGTCCTGGGCAATTGGAGTGAAAGGGGTAGGGTACTAGATGGAATTCGTACCCTAGTGCTCTAGCAAGGCTGTATGTGACCCCTGGGGGAAGATGACGGGTCACGCAATGCACATGCAACCCAAATACAAAAGCACACGTGCACGCAACCCCTGGTAGACCATGTGCATGGAAAAATAAACCCACACTACGCTGTGGCACCCAGAAACACAAAAATAAGCGTACGTGTGTTATACACAGCCTACAATGACCTCTGAAGGGGTACACGACACACAGGGCAACCACAGTTGGAAAATACGTGCGCAACTCACTGTATGCCTTGAAAAAGAATGTGAAAAAGACCCGCATGTGCACGTAGGCAACACCCCCGCCAAAAGAAGAAAAGAACGCAGTCTGAGGAAACAGGGAGTACGAACTGGAAATGTTGTGAAGTAATCGCGTGTGAACCGACAAGAAGTACAAGATACACCCGCTCCCTCTCCACAAAAAGCACATACAAGGAAATAGCGTGATACCCGTACCTTTTAAGCCAGCCCACACGTGAAACATCACTTACGTGCTCACGCGCTAAGGCCCTTTCCTCCAGTAGCACGGTGATGTGCAGTTTTCTCACGTGCTGATTCAGTATGCATTCGTGTTGTGGGCAACGCCTGCACGTCTAACGTCACTGACGCACTTACGCACTAAGGGCCTTTCCTCGAATTACATGCTGACGTGCAATTTTTTCACGTGCCAAATCACTCCGTATCAAGCTGGCCACGCGAATTCACATCGAAGACCACGCTGCTGCCCAAAAGGCCATTTTCCTTCCCCCCCAGAGCCCTGAGCACGCGCTCCCACCAGCCATCTGCTGCTGCCTGACTGCCTGCTGCCCACGTGCCCTGCTATTTGCTGCCTGCACGTCAGCCAGGGGTGCAGTTGCTGTGACCCCCTCTGCTGGAACTGAAGACTCCCGACTGGGATACCATCGCTCCACAGCCCAGCCCCAGGACCCAGTTGCCCACCCACACCTGCCTCTGGGTTTTCCATGTCGGGCACTACACCATCTGACACCATTGGCAACCCCCAGCCAGAGAGACAGAGGGCCAGGGAAGTTGGTGTCCTGGTGGAGCAAGTCCTGGGGCAGTATGATGCCCTCTTTGGAAGTTAGCACGCCGATAATGAAGGACGGACCAGGATCTGGATGGACATCATGACTGCCATCAACGAGGAAGGGGTGACAGTCCGTGACATCAAACATGTCCGGAAGCACTGGGAGGACTTCAGGTCCAGGACCCTCGACAAGGCTCAGCGCCTCTTGAAGGCAGCAGATGCCAAGGGACGCCGGGGCCACCTGTCGGACCACCAAATGAGGGTACTGGAACGCACATGCCCAGCACTCCACGTCCAGGTCCTTGAGCGGCATACCCGTCTGGAGTGGAGCGGTAAGTGTACATGCATACTGATTGGACGCTGTGCGTGTTGTGGTGTGCCAGTAGTGTGCAGGTTGCACATGTGTTTTTGTATGGCCATGTATGGATGTGTATGTACAGGGGCGTGAGGCTGACACATGCGAGTCCTCTCATGTGTAAGACACATGGATGGTGTATGTGTTGGTAAGCATGCAGGCCAAATGCAGGTGTGGGAGCACACATGTTTTAATTACTGTGTATGTACGTTGGCATGGTTGTGGTGTCACACATGGATGGTGGTTCCAGCTGCATGTATCTGCACTGTGTACATGTGAATGTGTTTGTATTTGACAAGTGTGCAACTGTGATGCAACATGGATGCATATGACACTGACATGTAGAAGGCTGAATGGCAGATGTGACATGGATGGTGATCTCATCACTGCGACAGTTGGTGGAGATGTACACATGCATGTAAGTGTGGTGACCTGTGTGCATGTGTTGTGCACTCCCCGTGTTTCATGTGACATCAGGCTCACCTTCAGCTGCTTGTGCTGTTGTTTGTGTATGGATGGTGCTGCCTGGTGCAATAATGCTGTTGAACTGCTCATGTGTGTGAGTTGAAATGACATGAGTGTTGGGGAGTGTGATCCCATGTCTGAAGTTTGACACTGACTCTCATGTACAATTGTCATGTGTGTATCAGTCCATTGTCCAGTGCCCTGATGCGTGTTTTCTATCTCTCCCTGTCTGCAGCGTCAACTGATGAAGAGGGCAGAGAGGGTGATGTGGAACAAAGCGGCAGGGATCGCACCACCAGCCGGAGATGCAAGGCCCGGCTCCCCTCCCAGCTTGCCATCTTGTCGGGGAGTGAGGAGTCTGGTGCCGCATCCCAGGCTGCAGCTGCTGAGGTTACGTCCAAGAGGTGGAGGTCGAAGTTGGACTCCTCGGCAGCAGAAGGGGCAGCTGAGACCCCACAGGGTCCGACGGAGGAAGATGGCACGGAGTCATCCAGGTTGGTGGGTGTTTTGGTGGAGGAGGAGGCCATGGAAGGGACACACACGGGGTCTGGAGGTGGGGATTCCACTGGTGCTAGTGGTGCAGTGCAGGGGCAGGGACAGGAGGCAGCACATGCCGCCGCGGAGGTGCCTGTGTGTAATCCTGTCCCTGATCCTGTGACTGCATCATCCTGCACCAGCAGGGATGCCTACATCCAGACTCGTTTTCAGGGATGGGATCCGCTTACAACAAATGGCCTTCCTCTCCCTGCAGACGTGGCTATCTGGGACCGGGTTGAGCCTGTCCTGAGTGGGATGGCATTGCGTCAACGGGGCATGCGAGGTGACCTGCAGTGTTTTCGTGAAGACACTGCACGTCATCTCGAATGCCCCATTGACAGCGTTGACCTATTGGGACTGGTCACCAGGGCTGGATTCCTCCATTTGCTGGACCTTGTTCCGACCCCCTCCTCACCAGAACACCCTACGCGCCAGTCGTCCTCCATGCCATCTTCCCACCCATGTATCACCTGGGTACCCTGTGGAGCTGCCTCTGACCCAGTGGCCAGGCTGGTGGGGGACACATCCCTGCCACAGTCGGGAGTCAGACCTCCAGCAGGGGTGGCCACCACGACAACTGCACCCCAGCCAGAGAAGGACGTGCAGGCAGCAAGAGCAGGGGCACAGGCACAGCAGCAGCAGCAACAAGGTGGGAGCCATGATGGCTCGGGGTCATCGACATCGGAGGGGCAGGCATCGGCCAGAGGGCAGGAGGACCCAGGATTACAAGTGTCTTCCGTGTGGCAGTGGTTGGGCCACGCCATAGATGCGGAGCAGTGGCGGGCAGAAGAGGCACGGCTCACAATGGTCAGGGCGGAGAACTCCATGCAGAGGGCACTGAGGTGGGCTGAGTGCCTTGAGGCAATTCACAGGAAGTTGGGGGTCAACATGTCATCGTCCCTGCAAACCCTCGGGCCATGGAAGAGGACCACCTCCAGGACATTGAGCGGGAGTTCGATGATGCCCTGGCCCGGGACATCGAAAAGTGAGCCGTCGGATTAGCCCGCCGTCATTGTAAATAGTTTTTAGTTATAGGTTTCATTTTCATTTTCCTTTGATTTGGGGTGATTGGACTATGCCCCACACATTTGTATATATTTTTTTTCTTAGGTAGTTTCTTAGGTAGGTTTCATTTCTTTCGTTGGGCTCATGGACCCTTGACAATGAATTGTACATAGTTGGACAATGGATTAATTTGAACTTTTCATTTGGATTTCACCATGGATTAATGGATTTTTCTTTTTACATTTCCTTTGGATTTACTTTGGTGGAGGTAGAGTTTGGACTATTTTTCTTTTGGATTTCTTTGGATTGGTTATACTTTTCATTTACTCATCTTTTGGACATTTGTTATGCTTTCATTTCATTGCTTTATTTTTGTCCGTAATTCATTTTGATATTTTACTTCCATGTATGTGATTCGCTCATTGGGTTCATGCATGTGAAAATGTGGGTTTACACAATCAATGCCAACCAGTGTGTGTGTGTGACAGACATGTGTTGATGTACATAGTTGACTTTTGGTTTGTGTCTTGAGATAGGCATGCCAGTGTGGGGTGGATTGGGAAATCATTGAGTCTCAAGACTGGGGTGGCGTGTTGTGGTATTTTGGTGTAGAAGTGGGCCATGATTGTGCATCTTTATGTCATGTAGGGGGGACATGAGTGGGGGCCTGCTGGCAGGTGCCCGCACTGCTGGGGGTGGGGGTGCAGGGGGACATGAGTGGGACATGAGGGACCAAACATTCAACATCGGTACCAAACAGTGGACCTTAAACAACTTATCCAACTGCAAGAGTAATCAAGTCATATATTGTTTTGAATGCCCTTGTGGCCTTCGCTACGTGGGACAAACTATGCGCAAAGTTGGCACTCACATCTCGGAGCACCGCTCCAGGATTCGATGCAAGAACATTACCTCCCCATTGGTACCACATTTTTTGGCCAATCACCACACCCCGGATGACATTCTTTGGTGGGTGCTTGATAGGATCCCTACAGGTCAGAATATACAAATCAGACTCTTATAGAAAAAGATGGATTTACAGACTTGACTCACTGGAACATGGACTCAATGAACAAACTCCTTTTTAAGGCTATGCAGATAGATATACGTATGCACACCTGGAACATGGACTCAATGAACAAACTCCTTTTTAAAGCTATGCCCACAGATATACGTACACACACCTCTGCATTATTGGAGCCCTGCACTACAGAGCTCCTTTTTTAGTGGGGATCCCCCTAGCCATCACACTAGGGTCCGCAACCTCTTTTGACTCACTTTTGATATCTCATCCCTTCCATCCCAAGACGTAGGTTCCTGCTACACATTCTACTTCATGAGTTACAAGACCTAATGGAGTCTGACTCTCTGGTGTTCCCCAGGTTCACACCAACCCCCCCCCCTTTTTTTTCACTCCGAGCCCTTCTCAGATCTGAGCAGAGAGGGAGCACGACTTCATTTTAAGGCTCCCCGTTTTTCTTCCTCTAATTCATTCATTTTTTTCGACTTTACTCTTTCATCCCAGCATGTCAATTTGACTTCATGACATTCACCGCCTTTAAGACAACACAAGTTATCCAATATGTACCGGACGAGAGTGTTTGCAACACATATCTATCAACGGTCCCAGACGGTTTTTCTCCATGAGAGACATGATTTCTCCCTCACTACACAACAAACAGGCGGCACTCCAGGCCGACGATCGATCACCCATATGACGGGCGGCCAACATTTTTCTAGGCATAGCTGCATCACAGGTCTGTCTCCTCCCCTTCACCTTCGACATCATTGGTTGGCCAGAGTGCACACCCACCCGTCAATCTCATATTTGGCGAGTCCGCATTGGTCTCCTCGCTCACTGCAGGCACCTCCCTACACGCTTCTGTTGCACGCGCAACCCATCCCCTTCGTTCTTCCTTTCCCTCTTGTTTTTGCTTCAGCCTGCATTCATACGGCAGGCTCCAGCGAGGGACACACACAGCGGACACTCTGCTTTCCCCCTCCTTCAGCCACGAGCGTGGAGCCGCTCTTCTTGCTAATACAGGTAAGTCTACCCAGCCCATTTCTCTTACATGGCTGATATCAAAAACCAGTGGATAGATCTACCACTAGTTTTAGATACGGGCATGCTCTTTTGCCCACTAGTATCCCCCAAACATTTCTTAAGAATATTCTTTCTAATTTTTTCTCCATTCCTTATTGGCTTCCCTTGCAGCATTGCGCATCGGGACTCCCACGATGAAAAGAACCAACTCTTGTGGTCTCCATCTGCTACTACCACTGCGCGGACACAGAAGTCTTTTTCCACACAGGAATTGGCTTTTCCTTCTTTTCTTCTCTTTACATCTCCATGAGAAGACACACCTCAGGTAAACCCTTTTTTTTTGGAGGCAAGCTTTCACAATTGGAAGCCATATTCTCTTATATGACGTTTTTTACTAACCTTACGCACACATGGCTACGTCTCCCTTTTAGGTCCCAGACGTTTTGTCTGCCCTATGATGATGAGAACTGGACAACCACGAGTCTCCAGAGCTTTTATCTTCTCCTCCGTTTCAGAAAGAAGTGTATACTCCACACACCAGTACAACTACTAAGCCTTGTATGGCTTATATCTAGATTACCCACTTTAGGTAAGTGATTTACCACCTTTTAAGCCTGTCCTGCCTTTCTCACATGGACCTTGGCTTTTAGACCGGCGGGTTTCTCATGGGGACTCATGCACTACTCTCCCAAAGGGGACCCAATGCCATTATCTTTCTTTTCGTCCATTGGGGGGAGGTCCATCGGTATTTGACCAGAGGACTCCCTTTCTGTATGGATTTTTTGTACTTGGCTATGAGACACATTGCAGACATGACTAGGGAGGGTGTCTCGCATAAAGACTACTTCATCTTTTGCATGCAGATTTCACTGTATAGATTAACCTTCACTCCTGATGAATTTCACATTCTTATCTCTTCGGATTACTTATCCTTTTTCCTTTATTATTTTCTTTTCTTTCTCCCCTTTTACTAATGCAGGGTCCTGCTAATTATCGCCCTGATGAAGGCGGAGTACTTTCCTTCAACACGAAGAGTATTTTTCCACTGATTTTGTTCCGCCAAAACGCTTTCTTCAATCGGAGGGAACACGAGGTCCTTTACAGAAAATTTTGGCCAATTAGGACCTTCTTTCTAATGTGGCACCGTCCACCGATGGGCCCGGGATACTTGTTTGAAGCTCCCTCAACCCATTTGTTTGTTTGTTCCCCCTGACGCTTTGGCAGACCCAATCCCGATACACAATAATTTTGTTCTTGGGAATTTATTATAATTGCAAAAGAGAATTGCTTACATGCTTTACTTTTTGGCAGACCCAATCCCGATACACAATAATTTTGTTCTTGGGAATGTATTATAATTGCAAAATAAAATTGCTTACTTGCTTTACTTTTTGAAATTACAGCAAGAACACTGTCAGCATTATTGAAATAGATTTTCAGTTTAACCTATTTCTTGCTTTTGGTTTAAATCAAGCATCCAAGTGACAAAAAACGGGCTTTTTGTTAATATTGAGACTTTTTTCATGTTTTTCTTTTATATATTATTTCTTATTTTGATAGTTTGAAGGATTCTATATTCAATCTTCAAATGTGTAATTTATGTTATTGATTATATATGTTCTTATACGTTGGATTTTATCACATGCATTATCTTTTTGATATAAAGTTTTATTATCAATTTCTAAAAATTCTTATGTTTGTTTTCAAGGAGTGTCTTAATATACACAATTGCCTGTAACATTCATAACCAGTATGGTTATATGGGTTAAGACCAGGAGAACGTTTCTAATTCATTTATACTTCACATAGGCCAACCCTGGACATACCAGTACCTCTGTTTTGTTGTGAATATAGGGTCTTGTGGCCCCCAACTGGTATGTCACCCCTGGGGCAGACCACTGTGGCTACAGAGTGGCCCTCTCTTTTGCATATAGGACATGAGTGAGGGCCTGTTGGCAGGTGCCCCTCACTGCTGGGGTGTGGGGGTGCGGGGAGACATGAGTGGAACATGAGTGGGGTGCTGCTGGCAGGTGCCCCTGACTTCTGGGGGGTGGGGGTGCAGGGGGACATGAGTGGGACATGAGTGGGGGCCTGCTGGCAGGTGCCCCTCACTGCTGGGGTGTGGGGGTACAGGGGGACATGAGTGGGGGCCTGCTGGCAGGTGCCCCTCACTGCTGGGGTTGGGGGGCAGGGGGACAAGAGTGGGGGCCTGCTGGCAGGTGCCCCTCACTGCTGGGGGGTGGGGGTGCAGGGGGACATGAGTGGGGGCCTGCTGGCAGGTACACCTCACTGCTGGGGGGTGGGGGTGCAGGGGGACATGAGTGGGAAATGAGTGGGGGCCTGCTGGCAGATGCCCCTTACTGCTGGAGTGTGGGGGTGCAGGGAGACATGAGTGGAACACTGCTGGAGGGTGGGGGTGAAGGGGGACATGAGTGGGACATGAATGGAGGCCTGCTGGCAGGTGCCCCTCACTGCTGCGGGGTGGAGATGCAGGGAGACATGAGTGGGACATGAGTGGGGGCCTGCCGGCAGGTGCCCTTCACTGCTGGGGGTGGGGGTGCAGGGGACATGAGTGGGACATGAGTGGGGGCCTGCTGGCAGGTGCCCCTCACTGCTGGAGGGTGAGGGTGCAAGGGGACATAAGTGGGGGCCTGCTGGCAGGTGCCCCTCACTGCTGGGGGTGCAGGGGGACATGAGTGGGGGCCTGCTGGCAGGTGCCCCTCACTGCTGGGGGGTGGGGATGCAGGGGGACATGAGTTGGACATGATGCTGGGATATGCCCCTCACTGCTGGAGGGTGGGGGTGCAGGGGGACATGAGTGGGACATGAATGGGGGCCTGCTGGCAGGTGCCCCTCACTGCTGCGGGGTGGAGATGCAGGGAGACATGAGTGGGACATGAGTGGGGGCCTGCCGGCAGGTGCCCTTCACTGCTGGGGGTGGGGGTGCAGGGGACATGAGTGGGACATGAGTGGGGGCCTGCTGGCAGGTGCCCCTCACTGCTGGGGGGTGGGGATGCAGGGGGACATGAGTTGGACATGATGCTGGGAGATGCCCCTCACTGCTGGAGGGTGGGGGTACAGGGGGACATGAGTGGGACATGAGTGGGGGCCTGCTGGCAGGTGCCCCTCACTGCTGGGTGGTGGGGGTGCAGAGGGACATGAGTGGGACATGAGTGGGGGCCTGCTGGCAGGTGCCCCTCACTGCTGGGGGGTGGGGGTGCAGGGGGACATGAGTGGGACATGAATGGGGGCCTGCTGCAGGTGCCTCTCACTGCTGGGGGGTGGGGGTGCAGGGAGACATGAGTGGGGGCCTGCTGACAGGTGCCCCTCACCGCTGGGGGTAGGGGTGCAGAGGGACATGAGTGGAACATGAGTGGGGGCCTGCTGGCAGGTGCCTCTCACTGCTGGGGGTGCCGGGGGACATGAGTGGGGGACTGCTGGCAGGTGCCCTTCACTGCTGCGGGGTGGGGGTGCAGGGGGACATGAGTGGGGCCTGCTGGCAGGTACCCCTCACTGCTGGGGGGTGGGGGTGCAGGGGGACATGAGTGGGACATGAGTGGGGGCCTGCTGGCAGGTGCCCCTCACTGCTGGGGGGTGGGGGTGCAGGGGGACATGAGTGGGGGCCTGCTGGCAGGTGCCCCTCACTGCTGGGGGGTGGGGGTGCAGGGGGACATGAGTGGAACATGAGTGGGGGACTGCTGGCAGGCGCCCCTCAATGCTGCGGGGTGGGGGTGCAGGGGGACATGAGTGGGGGCCTGCTGGCAGGTGCCCCTCACTGCTGGGGGGTAGGGGTGCAGGGGGACATGAGTGGGACATGAATGGGGGCCTGCTGGCAGGTGCCCCTCACTGCTGGGGGGTGGGGGTGCAGGGGGACATGAGTGGGACATGAGTGGGGACCTGCTGGCTGGTGCCCATCACTGCTGGGGGGTACGGGTGCAGGGGAACATGAGTGGAACATGAGTGGGGGCCTGTGGCAGGTGCCTCTCACTGCTGAGGGTGCCGGGGGACATGAGTTGGTGATCACTAGCGCAAGGTGACATGTGGCATAGCTGGGGGGCATACCCATGGTGGATGGGCTGCCTGCGGGACATGACCAGGGGTGCAGGGTAGTCCCCTGTGGTGTGGGCTGCCCACAGGGCCCGTGGAGGGGGTAGAGGGCACACCTGGGAGGACCCACACTGCCAATTCACGTGTGGGACTCCCTGCGCACCCCACTGGATACACGTACCCCGCTCTGACAGCACAATTGCGTGTGAAACTGCCCGTGCATGCCCTGAAATACACGTACCCCTCCCGCACAGGGCCAATCACGTGTGAAACTTTCTGAGCACCCCCGAAATGCACATACTCCGTTCCCACAGGGCCAATCGTGTGTGAAACTTCCTGCGCACCCCCGAAATACACGTACCCCGCTCGCACAGGGCCAATCGCGTGTGAAACTTCCCACGCACCTCCAAAATACACGTACCCTACTCGCACAGGGCCAATCGCGTGTGAAACTTCCCGCGCACCCCCGAAATCCACGTACCACACTCACACAGGTCCTACCGCATGTGAAACTCCCTGCGTACCCCCCAAATACACGTAACCTGCTCGCACAGGCCCAATCACGTGTGAAACTCCCTGCGAACCCCAGTAATACACGTACCCCGCTCACATAGGCCCTACCGCGTGTGAAACTCCCTGAAAACCCCAGTAATACACGTACCCCCCGCTCGCACAGGCCCTACCGCGTGTGATAATTCCAGCGCACCCCAGCAATACACGTTCCCCGCTCGGCGTTTGCTGTGTAGTGGCCCTGTAAGCTGGTCCAGGGTTAACGCAGCCCTTTGCACTGGATTGGGGATTTGGATGGCTTCTCCTTGTGCGAGGGGTGTTCTTGGGGGCGTAACTGGCGCTGCAGGATGTTCTCTGTGCCAGGGCTCTTTTTGCCTTGGAAATTCCATGAATATGCGGTGCGCCAGAATGCTGTTTAGCGCACACGGCTTGCGCACGCTGGCGCACGATCCCTTTCTGCGCTGCTCGCGTGCACTGCCTCTGCACTGAAATCTATAAATTACCCCCTATACGTGTTATCAGGATTGTTTGTTGCATTTCTGTGAAGTACTAACATTTGCAAACACAATTGGTCTGTACTGTGTAAATAAATGTTTCAACTTTTGATGGCAATTGAAATAGAATATTCATTGCTACATTTACGAAGCAACTTACTCCAACTATATTTGAGAGTTTAAATGGACCAGGTAGTTCTGTATCTGATTGATTTTTTTTATGTTTGTTTTCCTTCTTTGACGAAGTACCTGGTTTACTTTCCCTAACGGGTTCTTTTATGTTTGTGGTACTTGAAGAAGTTTTAGGTTCTTTTACTCTCTTTGGAGGATTTGCAGTGACATCCTGTTGCATTTCTGTTTGATTTAGTTTTCTTTTACAACATTTTACTTTTTGTGGTACAGAATATGTGTTTAGATGGGGGTGTATAGTGAGCAAAGTCTATTGTATAATAAAATGCAAGGAATATCAGCGTTCACTTTACTTGCATCAAAGTTGATTAGAAATAGACCGTCAAGTGTACATAAGCGTGATAGTGCTACGTAGCTCATGCCTTCTTTAATGACTGTGTTACCAATGTCTATCACTGCTTTGTCTAGGGTAAGACCTTGTGATTTATGAATGGGGACTGTGTATGCAAGAGAAAATTGTTCTCTGCGTACATACATGTCTTTGAAGAGAAGGAATCGAGCTGTTGAGCGTCCTATCCTTTTTACTTCTGAAAGTTTGTCAAAGAGAATATTGACAAACTGAATTTTGTTGTCACGTGGGTATGTTTGAAAGCCAACAACTGTACCCAGTGCTCCATTAACTAGTCCTTGGTCCACGTCAAGGTTACGTTTAAGCATAATTTTAATATCTTTTCCAAGCCAGCTGTTTTTGAGATTGAATTTTCTAACCTATTTAGTCTTGTTGTGGCTTGCTCACACATGGGTAGTGTCATACCATGTACATCTAGTTTGTCTGTGGCGCTAATTTCCAATATTGGTTGCATTTCTTTACTTAACATTATTTCATTGAATTTGAAACAGCTGGCAAGAGTTGGCATTAAGGCCATACAATTGAGATTTTTATGGGCTAATTGTTTCATAACATCTGTAGCACATGCATTATCGCCATAAAGTGATTAATTTGCCGGGTTTTTAATATTGTTTCTGCTTCTTTAGAGAGTATACCAACTCTGATACTTTTTAAGATGTTGGCATAAGTGAGATCTGCAGATTGCCACATGTTTTCTGTTAATTGGAAATGTTGCCAAAGGTTGACATTTCCAATGCTGCCAACAGTTTTACAGCAGAGTTTGTGTCCTAATGTTTTAAAAATAAAATAATGTTTTAAAAATAGGCTCACTTTTTACTGGTGTTAATTGAAGAAGATCTCCGAAAACAATAATGTGTTTTACTGCAAAGAGCTCTTCGTAGTTTGTTTTGAGTACTTCTTGTAATCTGAGGTGAATCAAAGCCAACATTAGGTTGGACACCATGCTCACGTCATCTATTAGTAGCATTTTCATTTGTTTTAATACTCTGCATAGTTCCATTGCAGCTTCTGTAGAAGGTTTGTAATAATCTAATTTGTTTTGGTGTTCTACTGGCAGGAGAAGTAATCGGTGTAAAGTGACACCACCTATGTTGTAGGCAGCTAAACCTGTGGGGGCAGTGACAACAGCTGACAGTTTGTTGTTTGTAAATTGTTGAAGGAACTTACTGATGATTTTGATTAGGAATGTTTTGACAGAACAAGCTTCACCACTGACGTACAGTAGCATAGGTGTGGAAATTTGGCAGGTGCATACTTTGTTTTCATGTTGTACACCATGTGCAATTTCTTTTGTTACTTCTTGAAAAATGCTACGTTGCTCATTGTTTAGTTTTGATTGTAGTATACTTAAGTCTTCTTTATCTTCATACTGACACATGGTGTTTTCTACTTCTATCATAGCTAATTCTGCCTCATTTGTTATTAGTGGTTCTCCCAGTGGTTCTTGGCTTCCTGTTACAGAAGGTTGACTACTGTCAGGAGTGTCCTTATCTAGTTGGGCCTGGAGTTCTTCTTCGTGTTGCTGTTCATTGTGCAACATTGTTTTGTACTGTGTAAAGTTTACATCAGTTATAGTGCTTTCATTTGCTTTGAAAGCGTCTTCATATCAGTCCTAGTTATCTAGTATTTCTTTTTCTTTTCTCCATGGTTTAAAGAGTTGTAGCAGGGACATGTAATATACTTCTTTATGTCAAGGAGTCTTTAATGACAATTTGATATGATTAATTAAATTTGGTTTGGTGAGTTTTACTAAGCTGCCTTCACAGTTTGTCACTCTGTATTTATCTTTTTTTTTTCATCAGGTTTTATATTATTTTTGCATGTGTAGCTTTGGACTATGTGGCATAGACACATGGTTTCCAAAGTATTACTTCTGTTTGGGTAGTATGTGTCCAATAAATTGTTTTTTAAAATGTCTTGGCTGTTGGGATCATGTTTGGCAATTGTTTCTATATCTTCGTATGATTTTAGAACTCTTTTTCTAGATTTAGCTGGAACAAGACTTAGCCATACTATATTTTCAGATTTACCATACAATGCAGTACCAGTTAAACAATCAGCTGCTTCATAGGATCCACGTTCTCTATGGGAGAGCATTTTTATGCCCAAGCTGTATCATTTCTGAGACACTGTTTTATCTGATGACAGGTCATTCCAGAGGTCTTGGAGCTCTGTGTTTTCTGCTTTGGTTTATGTATGCTGTGACATATCGTGCAACTGCAGTAGAATTGTCTGCAATGTACTGCACACCTATGTTTGCATTCCATAAGTGTGCAATGATTGCATTGTAATCATTGATATATTTTTCTTCTTCTTTTCTTAATATGCAATATGTATTTTTAGGTGACTTACCTTTAAGAGTATGTGCCTCATCACGACCTTGGCGGTAACGCCGGTGCTCTTAGCGGTATCTGCCCTACCGCCGAACTCCCCGGCGCTAATAGCACCAGATCACGAGTTCGGTGGTAATGTTAATCCCCATTCCCCATTGAGCCGATTCGGGAATGCCCCATTCCCCATTGGGCTCCATGGGGAAATTTTGCGCTAATACCGTATAAGCGCGAATTGTCGGTGGATTTCTGCCCAGCTCCGAAATCCACCAAAGTCCTGATTTGGTGGACCCTTAAATCCGGCGGTAATAGCGCTACCACCAGATTTAATTGTTACCGCCAAAGTCGTGATGAGGCCCTATGTCTAACTGAAGACATGAGGTTGTTCTCTTGACCTGTATTTGTAAGTGGTCTAGGGAAACCAAATCGGCATTTGGTGTAGTATTTCCCTTTGTTTTTGTATTTGCGATGACAATATTTGCCCCATTTGTGTCTTTGAAATTGTAAAATTTGTGCATGAAGATCACTTTTTGTGAATTCTGATGGAATTTCACAAGTGACATATTTTTCAATAAACTGTAAAACAGTGGCAAATTTAGGAGCATCTTTAATCCATAAAAGCATGTGGATATGTGGTGCTCCTCTGGCTTGGTATTCTTTTCTCCAGAAGAAGTGTTGCACTTCTCCAAGGGGAGGAACAGTTTTATTACAAATAAAATGTAGCATAGCAATGAAGCGATGGTGAAAATATCTTGAAACATTAACAGGACCCAGAGAACAAAGTTCTCCAGGTGTTAGTATATCTATGTTTGTTTTGTTTTTGTTTGATATGCGTAGGAAATCATGTAAATCTTCCCATGCATATTCTGCACAACTTAATGTAACAAACCAAGTGGGTGGGCCAAGGTTTCTGATCATACAACGTACATCTACATGACGTTGAAACCAGTACTCTTTAGTACCACGCATATTTGCTAATAGATTTGTTATATTTTATTGTAAAACCTCATCTTTTTGTTGCACCTTTTGTAATAATTGTGTAGCTGTCATATTTTGAAAGTGGGATCCTGATTTTCGTAACATATAGTTGCTAGTTCACTTTCAAAGAGTAGGTGGAATATGTATTCCACATTTTGTCTAAATCTGGGTCTTCAGAATACATCCGTAATGAGCGGTATTCTGATGCTGATATTTGAATAGGTCTATCATCATACCTTCCTCCTTTGCCAGTAGGAAAGAGTAGAGGAAAAGCATGTGCTGCTATACTTTTTTCCCATATGCTGATTGGTGATCCTTTTGTTTGACGCATTTGGTACGTTTCCAGTGCATCTTCTATGGTGTCATTAGAGTGCAATGCATGAATTGTATAGTGGTCTAAAGTATTTGATATTGTAGCAGGATCTAGGAGCTCAAATAGACCAGCTTATTGTGTCTCTTGAATTATTTCAGTTGTATCCTTCAAGTTTTCTTCAATATTAATTTCTTTGTAATATTCATTATTCTCTTTAAGATATTGCAAGGCTTCTCTAACTTTATGTAAATCTACCAGCTGTTGTCATTTTTTTTTGTCTTTTGTAGGTACTTCATTTACTAAGATAATTAAAGATTACTGAATTGGACATTGAACTCCCTGAGTATGCACATTTTCTTTTAGATCTAATGGTAAATACACTACCTTTCCACAAATACCTTTCACTAATTCAGAGGGAGGTAATTTTGCCGTTTTTGGTTGAAGGTGTATTATAACTTGAAATGGGTGCACTGTTTGAATTATGATGCTCTCATATAAATGAAGTTGTTGTAGGGGTTTTGGTAGCGGATATAATTTCAAATTATTTGTGATAGCACGTGAAGGAGTTTGGTTGTTGTCAAGTTTTGTAGTGCAGCAACTGCAAAGTATTATGGGCTCAGTTATTTCGTATTTGTTTTCTGCTATAAGGTAGAGAGCTAATTCAAACCATTTAGAATCTTCATTGTCTTCTATTTTGTATGATAGGTCTTCAGTTTTTGTGTTACTTTCATAAAAAGTTCTGCGGCAACATTCACACACATGGTTTGGTACTTCAGCTGATGTACTTTTAAGTTTTAATATTTCTTTTTTGTATGTGTGTAGTAAAAGGTTGCCATGTGTAGAATTGTTGCTAATTTGGTTTACAAATATTTCATTCTGTAAGTGGCTTTTTCTGGATATAATCGATTTCTTCAAGTAGGTCTTTTGCTGTACCGTGTAGAAGAATGTTATTTAAATTGGCTAGTGCTAAAGGAGGACTTTTAGCATAGTACAGTTTATAAACTAGATTTCTTATAGTTGAATGATGTGCTGATCCATATTTTGCAGTAGTTTAATTTTGATTTTGTCTTTGATTTTCACATATTAATTGAGGAATTGGCGTAAAGACTTGAATTCTTTTTTGGGAATGTTACACATTGACCTGCATGGCCATTTGTACACCAGACGTTCTGATTCAGTTGAATGGAGGGGTAATTCTAACTTTTCAGGGCATATTTTTGTAAGGAGTACTTCTTGTTCCATCATGGTATTATTAACTTTTTCATAACCTCAACCACTGCTATGTATGGCAATTGTATTTGTTTGCTTTTGTTTGTATGCTTCTTCATTAAAGTATGGTTCTGTGCTTGTAGTGTGACTCCATTCACCTCCGCAGATACTTAAGAAGTTCTTTCTGTTGACATTTCATTTATTGAGAAGTCTTTTTTGTAATTTAGTCATTAGTTCTGTTAGTTGTTTAATTTTGTTTAACACTAAAATAAATAACTTTCTTTTGAGAAGAATTGCACTGTCTATCAACGCTTCTAAGATTAATTTCCTACAATAGGTTTTAAGGGTTGAACCTGGCTGCTCTCCTGTTTTTATAAGATTTTGAAGGACTCTGTGACGGAACATTTTGGCTAAAATACTTTTCTTGGTATGCTTACTTTGCACTATATCAAGATTTATAGAAGCAGTGTTATCTGTAGTGATAGCTGATTTTGTGTTAATTGTTTTCTGGTTTGTTTTACATTTTGATAGAAGAGTCAAAGTTTTTTTACTTGACACTTCTTTTGTTTCACTAAATGACTGTATTAGCTGTTTTGTTTCAACTTTTTTTTACAAATTCTGCTAGAGATGGATGCTTATGTTGGGCACTTTTATTATCATTTGTTCTACTTCTGCGTTGCTTTCTACCGACTTGATTTTTGGTAGGCATTCTTTAGGGTCTTTTGAAAAAAATAAACACGGTATGGGTTGGGGTGTTCTGCAATGTATGTGTGCTGTGTGCATGAGTGTTTGAGTAAGATGATGAAGATTTATATAATGGTGTGTGATTGTGCATTGGGCAACTACAACTAGTAGGGATGGGTGGTCTTGAATTAATGTGCTACTAAACTTGGCATCAGATGACAGAAAAAAGTAAGCTAGTGGTGTGGAGAAGTATAAATAGTAAATCTAATGCTATACAATTAAAACAGTTGTTTGTTCTATAATATCAAAATTCTAGCAGCTGAGTTGGGTCATTTGTGTGTCGAAAAATAGGAATTTGTGGGCCATTCTGGATGCAAATCGCTGTTTAAGAAATGGGGATTTTTGAGAGAATGGTGCACAATCTCTATTTTTAGGCGCAGAAATAGCGTGAATTAATTTTACAGTTTGTTTGAGTAATAATACAAATATTATGGTCGTATTCAACTTACTTTTTTTCTATAATGAGCAGGTTACTTCTTAGTTGTTCTTTGTACTTCAAAATCGGCTGCTTCTTTTCAGGAGAATGGTCTTCACTGCCATTGTAAAAGAAATATATTAGTAATTGTGTTTGTATATACCACTGTTTTAATTTAGACATTGATTTTTTTAATTAACACCCTCATCGCCTTCCTCAAAGCCATTAAAACTATCTTATTCACATAAGATACGTTGCACCAGTTGAATACATATCATATGTTGTTAATGAATAAACTGTATTGCAATGACTAACTGTAGCAAACAAAATATCTTTAGTATGCCTTGTGAAGTTCATAATGTACCACTGAATACCACTATTCCTGTAACTAAGCTTTTGCAAGTAATAGTGCCTCAATGTCATGGGCTGCTTGCCCTATATAAATGTAAGTAATTAAATAAATAAATAAATAAATAAAATGTTTATGTTATTGTACAAGTATTTTTGTTTGAGATTGAACATAGTGTGTGCATGCAATTTTGTTTGACTATATGTAGTCTATATATGTTATTTCAAAAATGTTAGTTCAATATGATTTTTGTGTTTGTGTGTGTGTATAAAAAAATTAAATAGTATAAAGGTTTGTAAGTGACAGTTGATTTTAGGAGATTGAAAAAAAGACAGTAAGTTCATTTTACAGATTATACAAGCTAAAAGCCAGATAATCTTTCTATATGAAACTAGAAAATGTGTAAATGTATTTTACAGAAAATATGCATAGCTGTAGTTTGTGTTCATGCATTTGGATATGCATGGAGCTGCAAGTAGAAATCTTGGAGACTTGTACAGTATTTGTTGTAGAAGGTGCTTTCTAATGAAATGACACTTGTACTCAGAGAGATTCACAGTACATTTGCAGTGTTGATCTATGATGATGCACTTAGATGTAGAGGTCTTGGGTGTGATTGGTGGATGGTCATGTGACTTCTTAGCTAAACCAGTGATGGAATGGCACAGAGAGTGAAGTGGAAATGGTAGAAGGGCAGTCCATGTTACGATATGTCCGCAGACATGGAGGTAGTTCACGGACATCGGATGTTACATCCGGGGATTTTTGGATTGAGAAGCCTTGCAAATGAGAGGAAAGTTTAGTGGGTGTGTTGTGACAGGAGAGAGTTTCTCAGATACTCTTTTTGCTGAGAGAAGAACAGATAGCTATGGCTGTGTGTTTCAGAAAACAGATTGTTTGGATTTGGGGAGAATCGTGGACACATTGGTTGAAGGTGCATGCAGAAAGCTGTGGAGTAGCTGTAGATCTTGGATTCCCACATGTGGAAGTGCACTGGCATGGAGTACATGGAATGAAGTGGTTGGACTTGCTACCTCTCTGTGCTACTTTGGAGACAGAGCAACATCCATACATAATTGTAATTCATTGTGGAGGGAACAGTTTAGGACATGTGTCTGGAATTTCTTTGCAATTTGCAATGAAAGAAGGACTTGGAAAGGTCATGAACATGTTCCCAAATTCTCAAGTAATTTTTTCACGGATTGCGCAGAGACAAATGTGGCTTTGTTCTTCTTCATTTGGTCCACAAATGGAGAAAGCAAGGCGCAATGTCAATAAGGCTGTTTGTTCCTTTCTAAGAGTTTTTGGCATATCCTCTTTTCACAATGAAAATATTATGTTTTGTAGTACATACATTTTTCGTAGAGATGTGGATCTAACTTATGCTGGCAATCAGATTTTTCTAAGAAATATACAAAATGCATTGCAACCTTTTTTAGAATTACTGCATCTATTTTGAAGTAGGTGTTGAGTATTTATAATTTTTTAAACACAAACACCACCAAAAGGCTCTTTTCAGAGCCACCACTTCCTCCCAGAGAAAATTGCAATGGTTATGATAGGGCAGCACCCCAAAATTTTAGATGTCCGCGAAATGTCCGTGGACTTCTAAAAAATACAAAGGGCCCTGCTTCACTTATTTTCACTTCTATTTTTTAACTGTGAAAGGCGGCTCTGAAAAGAGCCTTATTTATTTTTTGATTTTTGTTGTTTTATATTTTTTTGGGTTTTTTATACACGACACACTATGAGAGGAGGGGAAAGGATGGTAAAGGGGGGACACCAACCACAGGGATAACTAAGGGTGAGCTGAGAAAGGAAGATGTAGAGTGGGTTTTATTTGGGCAAATCTTCTCGTGCTCTGAGACGATAGTCTCAAAAGCACTTCAAAGTCGCTCCCCCCTGCAGAGTACTGCGTCGCAGTACATACACACAACTGTGACCCTCGAAAGGTAAGGGTCATCAGTATTGCGTATGGCCTGTGAGGCAGCTTGAGGAAGACGCTGTCCCACAGGAGTGCTCCTTGTGTTGACAGGACCAGAAACAGAGGATGAAGTAGAGGAAATCAACCTTCTACGCTCATTGCAAGGTACAACCTTGTGAATGGCCCCAGTGTGAAATGACTTGAGGTGTCGCTTCATGGTAGTGGTCCCAAAGCTATACGAACCATGCCTCCCACGACTGAGTACCATTTTGCACTCATTGCAGGTGACTCAGTTCGCACGAGCCTTAGGACCATTCCCATGAATGGTAAATAACCGCCACACCCAAGACTCATGCCGAGTGCGGGTAGTACAGATTTCCACTACCTCATTCTCATCATCCTCTTCTTCCTCCTCTGCATCCTCACTCCTGTTCTCCTCTTCAGGCCCTTGGGGAGGTGGTGATGGTGGAGGGGGTGGGGTGGTGCTGAAGCAAGTACAGCACCAGATGGCAGTAATGCAGCCATGGATGTCATCAGGATGAAGAAGTCAATCTGCAGGTGGAAGGAAAAATCGCTGTGCTCTGAAGAATAGCCAGAAACACAATGAGAATAAGCTCTAGGGCGTGGTCTTTTATAGGGTAGCTTGTACGCAGTTCACGGACATGCAAGCTGTCCGTGGACAGATCGAACACAGAAAAAGGTTCAAAAAGTTTCAAAAAGTATGTAGAATCTCATGATTAGTATGTGGGACTTGTGCTATGATGAGTTTTTATTGAAAAATATTGTGGATTACCTGAAAATGTACTTTTAAATTGTTCAGGGACACAAACAGTGTCCACATTTTGGAACACACGATCAGCGTGGGCGCGGTCACATGATCGCTTCACGAACATGTCCACGAAGGGAGCGGCTGTCCGCAGGACACCAAATGCATGGACATTGGTTTGCGCATGCGCGTTGATGTTCTACGGACACTGTTCGGGTCCTGAAGTAATTAAAAGTGCGTCACACATCAAACGAACATTTGTGGACACCGCGTGTGTTCTAGAACAGTTTCAACTTGCTAGCGATCAATACGGATAGACATAGCGTCCTCAGAACACCTCCATTCTGTTTATTTACGCACATTTAAGGACACCACATGAGTTCTTAGAACAGTTTCATCTTGGTTGCAAATAATACGGATGGGCATAGCGTCCTCAGGACACCCCTATTTTGTTTATTTACGAATATTTCAGGACACCGCGTGTGTTTTTATAACAGTTTCAAGTTGCTAGGGAACAGTATGGACAGGTATAGTGTTCTTCAGGACACCTCCATTTTTGTTTCTTTACGAACATTTCAGGACACCGCGTGTGTTCTTAGAACAGTTTCAACTTGCTAGCGAACAGTACAGACAGGTATAGTGTTCTTCAGGACACCTCCATTTTCGTTTCTTCACGGACATTTCAGGACACCGCGTGTGTTCTTAGAACAGTTTCAACTTGCTAGCGAACAGTACCGACAGGTATAGTGTTCTTCAGGACACCTCCATTTTCGTTTCTTTACGGACATTCAGGACACCCGTGCTGTCCGCGGACACCTAAATTGCTTTTTTTTTTAAAACTGAAATTAATTACAACACAATGTAAAAATGTAACTTTATTTAACATATATTAACTATTTATGACAGAGAAGGAGAGGCAGAAACGGAAACAAAAACCAGAGAATTAGGGGTATCAACAGGATTTGTATCAGGTGAAGAAGGGATGGAAGTCTCATTAAAACGTTTTGGTTCATGGAGAGGGTTTTGGGATAATTGACTTG
The DNA here is from genome assembly GCF_040938575.1 of Ambystoma mexicanum. Lineage (NCBI taxonomy): Eukaryota > Metazoa > Chordata > Amphibia > Caudata > Ambystomatidae > Ambystoma > Ambystoma mexicanum. The sequence continues at coordinate 1,170,189,676 of NC_090931.1, read as the reverse complement.
GATATGGTGAGGGGGGACAGGTACATGTGGGAGAATGGTACGAGGTTTTTGGTTTAAAATGATCTTCCACAAACGTTTTTAAATTATTAAAATTGGTCAACAATAAATCCATTTTTTCTTGTATGCTGTGAAGAGTGTTATCCATAACAGCTTCTTCTGAAGTATTTTCTATTTTGGTATGATCTGTACAAAAGGAAATATATATGTTAAATGTATATAAAAAAATAATAATTAAATGGTTTATATTGTAAAGTGTCTGCCATTAGTGTCACTATCTTCTGACATTTCCTCATGTGGGAAATGCTCCTTTAGCCACTCCAGAATACTTGACATTTCTGTGAGAAAAAAAAAACATAATATCATTTTTTTTTTAATCTAATACAGAAAGTTTATAAATATATGAGTAAAATGCAGTACACTTACTATTTCAGGTAGGGTATGTTCTGAGTAGTCTTTAGGTCTGCTGTTGTTCTTGGTTGTGGAGTGTCTGTGAGGTAATTATGTTGGAAGCCTATTTATCTTCTTTTGATATATTCCATTTTAGAACATATTGTATTTAAATGAATGGTTAGTGCGTTACATATATGGGTTACACTTTTAAAATATTACTACATATAATGTGTATGCGTGGTGGTTTGCAAATTTGTAAAATGTTCATATGTTATGATATATCAATCAAACATACCCACCCCCCAGAGTTTTTAGGTAGTGGTACTGTTGTCCGAACATGTCCGCGGACATTAAAAAAGTTCGCGGACATCAAAATAAGTAGAGAAGGTTCAGTATGTTCAATTTTACATGTACATAAAATCAGAGTTATTATTATTAAGTTGTGCTACTAAATACCTTTGAAATTGAGTGAAACAAGTTTGTTAAAGGTACGTTATGGTTAAGTTGTGCTACTAAAAACCTATGAAATTCAGTGAAAAAACTTTGTTAAAGGGACGTTATGGTTAAGTTGTGCTACTAAAAACCTATGAAATTCAGTGAAAAAACTTTGCTAAAGGGAGGTTATGGTTAAGTTGTGCTACTAAAAACCTATGAAATTCAGTGAAAAAACTTTGTTAAAGGGACGTTATGGTTCCAAGTAAAACCGAAAAACCAGTGAAATTCGCCAGATATGGTAAGCTAAGCAACCATAACTAGCGCCACCACCGTGCACTGCTAAGACTAACACCCACAACATCAAAGATGAAATCACAGATGTCATTGATGACATCACTGATGACATCACATGTGTATTAACTTTTCATGAAATGTGTGTACAAGGGATTCTTATTATAATGTTGAGAAAAAACTGTCAAGAATCATTGGAATAAATGTCATGAGCTAATTAGTGCATTGAGCAATGCATGATATAAATAGCATTATATTATGAAGTTCTATCCAGTATACTAACCTACTCATGCAGAAACATAGGCATTGTGTGCAGCATATATGATGAAGGTACAATATTCATAATGTCGATATTTTGAATAATGAAATGATAACTGTTTTCTTATTAGAGTTTTGTGTACTGTGAAATATGTAATAAGTAGCTAATAAAACCCACGTATTACATAATTGCATTATTACAAACAAAACACAAAGAGACAAGAACACATACAGATATGGGTATATACAGGGAAAGTGACGTAAGCAAAAAAGCAGAAGTAGTAGCAGAAATAATTCATAACCTAACTGATTATCTTTATGCAAATAAATGATTGCTCTGTTAGAAAGCTGCTATTTACCCTATGTATATGTATCACATGATGTGATGACCCTAAGGAAAGTCATGTGAGTACAATGTATACAAATATGAGCATATACAGGGAAAGTACAGTAATAAACAACAGAACTATAAGAAAGTGCTGATAACTCTTCTGATTATCTTCATGCACAGAAAGGATTGCTGTCTTTCAAGCTTGTGTCTTCCCCTATGTATATGTTTCATATGATATAACTGGACCCTAAGGGAATTACTATAAGAACATACTTGAAGGATAAGTCTGGAAATATAGTACGTTTACAATTTTTAGTTCCTGACTGTTACTGAAGAAAACCATGTGGCCTAGATATGTCAGTAAAGGAAAAAAGAGTGAGCCAGACATGTAATGTCATCAATTTTAAATTTTAAATCATTAAAATTGTTCAAGGGGATAGCATTTCTATTTCCAATGTGTTTTGAAGTCCCAGCTCTTTTTTCTCAGTAGGGACACACCCCTGAATACAATAGAGAATAATTTGGCATCCGCAAGTCACGCTTCACGTACTCTGGGGGAGTACTCCAATACAACCACCTGGCAGTCTGCAGCCTAGTGGTAGCCTGTAGTGTTCCACACAATCTAGTACTCCGACATGGCTTACAAATGAAGATCTATGGCAAGCACCACGTGTTCTGTATGATGCTATTGGAGGTGCGATGGATGCATGTGCAATAGCCAAACAAGTAAACAACTGTAGATAGTCCCAAAGGTGAAACTAAACAAAACATGCCAAGCAGACATTTGTGTTACAGTATTAAAAGGATTATATATATATATATATATATATATATATATATATATATATATATATATATATATATATATATATATATATATTACATAACTTGTGGTAGCGGCCATGTAGTTTTATGGTTAAGTTGCTCAACCAACCCATAGGTGGAGCACTTTTTTGGCAGCTTATAACTTTGCCCCTCCCCAGACGAATCCTCACCAAACTTTGCAATAAAAGTATATAGCACCTTCAGATTGATATAGCAAAGTTTGGTGAGGGGTGAGGTCTAGCCAGGGGCATTGGGGGGGGCGGTTTATGGGTTACCTAAATGTGTAGTGTTCCTCATAGATGTAATGTAAAAAAAGGTTTGCTCTCATCTACAGCCCCAACCGTTGGATGGATTTTCACCAAAATTGTGGCAGGAGCATCATCTTGTTCCTGAATGTGTTCTTTTGTAAATTTGCTCTAGATCCACCTAGTAGTATTTTTTTTAAATGGCCAAAAAGTAGTCAAACAAATTTGTGATATCTTGGTTTGGTCTGCGGACTCACTTTGTGATCAGTCCCCAGACCAGCCTCTGGTCCAAACAGTTACCGACGTGATGTCCGTAGACATCAGGCGTGCCTATTGATTGGATGGTGAAAAGCGTGAGGTGTGTCATATTTTTTAAACACCCACTTTTAATATTAGAAGGTCTATTGTAGGTACTTGTTAAATGGTTTAATTCTTTTGTGGTGGTTGTGGCCAGTGGGCAGATTCTTGGGTGCATGGCCATAGGCCATGGCCCCAACAATCTGCCTACTGGCCACAACCACCACAGTAGTAATATGTGCATAGTAATTATAGGTAATGTAGTGGGAGGTTAAAGTGTTTGTAACATGGTGCCATGATATAATTGAACTGTATAGGGTATTTATGATTGTAGTACAATTGAGCATAGTGCGTATGGAATATGTATTTGTTCATACTTGGTCTGGTTACTTAGTTGCATACAGTAATGAAGATCACATATCTGGTTCGTTTTCTGTGGAGAAAAAACAGTATAATTTGTTAAGCAAGATAGTTTAAGAGCTTTAATTGCATGCAATTTTACATATACATTTACTTTCTTTGACCCTCACAAACAGTACCTTCTATATACTATGTGTGTTATAACATCATTGTATGATACTGACATTAAATAATCATTGGGTCATTGGGAAAAAAAATCATACAGGATAAAAAAATATATTACAAATATGTGAGTGTAAGTGGGATAGTATGTCTTTTTAAAGTGTGTTCTGTCTCTGAAAGGCACAGGAGACCCCCCTCTCTAGATTGGGGTATTAACGTAATAGTTCATCTCAGAGAGAAATTCCAGAGGAAACAATTTGCAAAAGAGCGCATTAAGGATTTGATTTGTACCTAATACATTTTATTCTGTGAATTTAATCACGAATTAATCTGCACTAAAACAATTATTTATTTAACATTGCAGGAATATTTTTTTAAATAATAATAGCAAAATTTGATAAAAATCATCCTAATAAATCATTCATACATTCATCCACATCCATACTACATCCAACAAACTGCTCATACAACTCATCAATAAGTACAAGATAAAAACGTATAACAAGTGTAACAATTCAGCCATAATTTGATTATTGTACAGAACGTTTTTGTGCAAAACAACACATAGTGCAAGGCCACAATAGGTTTTTTAAGTGGTCAGCAGCAACAACACATAATGCATGGCCACCATAGATTTTAAAAACGGTGGTCAATAATTTGGATAGGCCAAAAAGAATCTTCACGGGTAGCCTTATCCTAGGTTTCTCTCGACCGGTTTCAACGTGTTAACGTTGGTTTTGTTACGTCTTCATCAGGAGATTATAAGTAGTTGTTTTAGCAACTGTAACAGGAGTCAATCCGTTATATTAAATATGTATGGAACTGGTAACACTGTTGTGCTAATTGGCAATGTTCCGGTAAGCGATCCTGCGTGGTGGATGGCTGAAGTTTAGGCTCCAATCTGGGAATGGCAACCTATGATGTTGATAGCCGCTGCTGGAACGGGTCCAGCTGCTTGCTCAGGTCATCTCCGGCCAGTACTGAAGAGCATAAGACGCACCTCTTTAAAGTGTGTTGTCATTAAGGGATTTTTTTAAAAAGTAGTTAGATATCTATTGGCATATTCTAACTATATTAGACCTTAGAAGAAGTTGTAAAGTAACAAGAACTGTGATGGTGTGTTCTAACTACATTAGCCTTTAGAAGAAGTTTTGTAGTAACAAGAATTATGATGACGCATTTGAAGTGTATTTGAAGTAGTAATATACCTGTTGTCATATTCTAACCAGATTGATATTTAAAATTACTATTGTAGTATTAATGATTTACTTAGATACATGTTTGCATATTGTAACTGTTGATTGTGCTACAGTTTAGTGGCCACATTTGGGTTGAATGATTATTAAGTAGGCATTTGTCAGATTTGCTGTAACCTATGTTTTGAAGTAACTTAAGTGTTGCTACATTCAAACCAACCACTTCTTTTTTTGACATATGCAGTATAGTGCCCTAAAATGGTTGTGGCACCATTGTGTTATATTATGCCTACTGCTGTGAAGGTTTTCTTGCCAAGAGGTACTTGGCCGTATGTAAAGCCGTGAGTTTACTGTTATTTTTAGTACCATCTGTGCACCATCTGCATGGTACCTTAGAAGACTTAGTATGAAATATTGGCTATGTGAGTTTATTTGTATGCTGGAAGGATTGTCTGAATTGAAAAAAGGGTATAATATGCCATGATTTGGATTCTGCAGAAGCTGGCGAATAGGAATGGATTCAGAATTCGGAATGGATATATATATATAAATCGTTTGTTAGGAATGTGCTCTTGTGAAACATGGTTGCAGGGAGTCCATGTATGCTTTCACGTGTATGAAATCTGAAACAGTTCATGTATAGGGATGTTTTTGGTTTGCTGTACTTGGAGGAATTATATTAGGAATTCTTCAAGATCTTCTTTTATGTTCATGGAAAATGTGACCATTCCTGCACAGTAGTCCAATTATTGCCTTATACCTGACACACTGTAAATGCTGCCAGGATTATTTTTGGCATTTTTATGAAGGCCAAGCATTTGCAAACACAACACATCCGAGCCATTTAAGTAAAGGTTGTGAACAATTGGTGGCAATTGGAAGAAAAGATTGATTGTTACATTTGAATAGCAATTTACTCCACTTGTGTTAATGAATTAAAATTGACCAGAGAGTTGTGCCTTTGCATCCTTTGTTGGGCTTGCAGTTGGTTTTTGAGAAGAGATATATGTTTCCCTGTCTTCTGAAGGATGTGCAGTTGAGTTTGTAATAGACAGTTTTGTGGTTGTATTATTTGATGAAGAAGCAGTTGGTTGTTGTTTTCTAGCAGTATTGTTGGGAGATCTGTTATAGGTTCTTTTGTATTTTGTTCTTTTCAAAGGTTTTCTTTTTTGAGGTACAGGGTACATATCTACATAGGGGGTGTTCAGTGCACGTAGCCTGTGCAAAAGTTAACTAGGAATAGACCATTGAGTGTATAGAGACATGAACGTGCTTTGTTAGTCATATCTTCTTTAAAGATTGTGCTGCCAATGTCAATCAATATGTGATCTAGGATTAGACCTTGCAATTTGAGAATAGTGATAGCATATGCAAGTGACAGACATAATTGTTCCCTTGCATACGTACATGTCTTTGAAAATTGTGCAGCCGAATATTTTAACTTCTGCAAGTTTGTCAAAAGGATGTTGACAAACTGAATGTTGTTGTCATGTGGATATGTTTGGATGCCAACAACTGTACCAATTGCTCCATTGACTAAATCTTGTTCTACTTCAAGGTTTTGTTTTAGAATTACTCTGCAGTTTAGACACAAAGTTAACATTTTCTCCAATAGAGGTGTGTTGGAGATACATTTTTCTAAGCTGGTTTGTTATGCTGTTGCTTGTTGACAAATGGGGAGTGTTATGCCATGCACGTCTTATTTGTCTTTGGAGCTGATATGGAGCTGATATTTAGTATGGGATGCATTTCTTTTTTTAACATAGTCTCATTGAATTGACTACAGCATGCAAGGGTTGACATTAAGGGGTTTTCTTTATTTTGCTGAGTTTATTGGTGCATGACCTCAGGAGTAGATGTGTTTCACCCATAAATCTCATAGATTAGTCTAATATTTAGGATGGACTTTGCATCTTTAGTAAGCAGACCACTTCTAATGCTTTTTAACAAGTTAGCATAGGTGAGATCTGCTGACCAATGCATGTTTTGAGTTAGTTCTCTTTAGTGAAAATGTTGCTTGATATTTACATTTCCAATACTGCAAAGTATGTTGCAGCATTGTTTTTGTCCTAATGTTCTGAACATAGGTTGACCTTTTACTGGTGTTAAATGTAGGAGATCTCCTCTAAACAGTTATTTGTAAGTCGGTTTTTAGGACTTCTTGCATTCTGAGGTGAATTAAAGCCAAAAAGAGGTTGGAAACCGTGCTTACTTCATCTATTAGAAGCACTTTCATTTGTTTTAGAATTGTTCGTACCTCAGTAGCAGCTTCTGCTGATAATTTGTGGCATTCGAATTTGTTCTACTGGAAGGAGCCTTAGTTAGTGTAAAGTTACACCTCCGATATTGTCATCACGGAAGCACCGGCACTGTTATCAATGGTGACAGTGCTTCCGAGTCTCCATTCTCTTGGGGCAGACTCCACAGAAATGGGGACTAACATGCTCTGCCACCTGACATCTCCCGCCGCTGGGACTTGTAATGTCCCAGTGGCACCGGGAAGTCAGGCAGTGGAAACGGTGTTACAGGGTTCACAGCAACCCACCGGTTGCACTAGAGAGTTACTGCCAACCTTGTAACGAGGCCCATAGTCACCTAATAATTCTTGTTCTTTTCTCCAAGGTTTAAAAAGTTGTAGTATGGTCATGCAATACAGTTCTCTATGTTGCAGAGATGTAAAGGATAACTTTACATGATTAATTAGGCTGTGTTTTGTAAGTTTTACTAGGCTTCCTTCACAAGTTGGGATTGGCTATTTGCCAGTTGTCTCATTTGGTGTGACATTGTTTTTGTAGGAGTAGTCTTTGGATATGTCATATGTTTTCCAAAGCATTACTTCTGTTTAGTTAGTATGTGTCAATTAAATAGCTTTTTTTAAAATGTCTGGCTGTTTGGATCATTTGTGGCTATTGTTTATATCTCTTGGTAGGATTATAGTACTATTTTCTGGGATTGAGCTGGAACAAGGTTTTGCCAGACAATATGTTCAGATTTGCCATATAGGACTGTACCTGTTAAACAGTCTGCAGCTTCATAGCACTTGCCTTCTCTATGAGAGAGCATTTGTATACCGAAGATGTACACTTTTTGAGACAGTGGGCCTCATTCCGGGTTTGGAGCTAACCATGGAGTAATTAGCTCCATGGTTGCCTCCGAAACCGTCCCTAATCCGGCATGGTGAATGGAGTAATTACCGGTCCATTCCAGGGTTGGAGGGACCGGTAATTCCCCATTCACCTTTTGCCCTTCCCCATTCCCATTTCTGCCCTATAGGGCTCAATGGGAATGGGGAAGGAGGTAATTACGGCACCGTAAATTACGGTACCGTAATTACCTCTGAAGTACCTTTGCTGGTCCCGTACTTAGGTCCTGCTAAAAGCAGGATGTAAGGAAGGACCCGCAAAGGGACCTCGGAATACGGAGGTAAGGGATTACCGGCATCGGCACCCTTACCGGTGCCGGTAATTCCTTACCTCCAACCTGAGAATGACCCCCAGTGCCTTTTCAGATGATATGTCATCCCAGGGGTCTTTTTGCTCTGTTTTCTCAGCTTTGGTGAGATAGACTGTGACATATATTGCAACTGCAGTGGAATTGTCTGCAATGTATTGGATGTCTATGTTTGCATTCCACAAGAGGACAGTGATTGAATTGTATTCATTGATGTACTTGGGTGCTTTGTCCCTTTTATGGTTGTATGGGTTTTTTGTGGATTTGCCTTTCACACTGTGTCTAACAGAAGACATCAAGCTATATACTAGTCATTTTTTGCACACTGGTCTAGTGAAGATAAGGTGACATTTTGGTATAGTATTTATGTTTGTTTTTATATCTCCAATGGCAGTATTTTCCACACGTATGTTTTTGGAAGCGTAAGATTTGTGTACGTAGGGCACTATCAGTTGTTTGTGAAGGGATGTCGCAGGTTATGTTTTTTTCAATAAACTGTAAAACAGTGGCCTACTGTAATAGCCACATTTGGGAGTATATTTTCGCCACAAATGCATGTGGATGTAAGGTGCTCCTCTGGAGTGATATTCTTTTCTCCAAAATAAGTGTTGCACTTCTCTGAGCAGAGGGGGAGTTTAAATGCAGATGAAGTGAAATATGGCAATGATGCAATGGTGATTGTACCTCGATACATTGACGTAGTCAAGAGAACAGGGGTCTCCCGGAGTTTTTATATCTATTCCATCTTTATTTTGTTTTGCAGTGCTTATGAAGCTGTGCAAGTCATCCCATGCATACTCTGCACAACTTAAAGTAACAAACCATAGGGGTGGGCCTAGGTTCCTTAGCATAAAACGTACATCAGCATGAGATCAAATGCATTTTCCTTTTGAACCATGCATGTTTGCCAACAGATTTGTGATACTTGACTGCAAAACTTAATCTTTGGGCCTCATTACACGGACGGCGGTAAGGGTTAACGGTCACTGTTAATGGCAACGGTGACCGTTAACCCTTACCGCCGTACTACAAGGTCCTTTAGCGGGTTGGTGCTCTAACGCCTGCTTTTTGCAGGCGTTAAAAACCAACCCGCTAAGGGACCTCGGAGCTAATTACGGCACCGCAAAATTGCGGTGCCGTAATTAGCCCCTTCCCCATTCCCATAGAGCCCTATGGGGCAGAAATGGGAATGGGGAAGGGCAATGGCGGAAGGGGGATTTACCGCCCCACCGAACTTGGAATGGGGCGGTAAATCCCCTTACCGCCAAGGCGGTGCCGGTAATTTACCGGCATGGTCCAGGGTGCTAATAGCACCCTGGATCACCGCCTTCTGTGTAATGAGGCCCTTTCTCTTTTATTTTTTAATTGGTTGGGTAGCGGAAATGTTATATAAAAAATAGAGCCTGTTTTTAATGTCTGTGCCATTCCATAACATAGAGTTGCTAGTTGACTTTCGAACAGGAGGTGGAAAATGTATTCTACATTTCGTCTGAATCTGGTGTCTTCAGAATACATTTGTAAAGAGCAATATTCTGCTGCACTAATTTGTGTAAACCTTTCATTATCTCTTCCTCCTTAACTTGAAAAAGAGTAGAGGAAAAGAACATGCTTCTACCCTTTTTTCCCCACATGCTCATTGGGGATCCTTTGGCTTAATGCATTTGATAGGTTTATAATGCATCTTCTATGGTTTCTTTGGAGTGTAGTGGGTGAATTGTATACTGGTCTAAAATGTTGGCTGTAGTAACATGATCTACACATTCAAATCAGCCAGTTGCTGGTGAATCTTGAATTATTCGGGGTGTTTCTTTTAGAATTTCCTCTATGTTTATATCTTTGTCATGTTCATTTTTTTCTTTTACATATTGTAGGGCTTGTCTAACTTTGTTCATGCAACTAGTTGTTGCCAATTAATTTATCTTTTGCTGGTACACATTAATTAGTACAATCGAAGATTGAGCTATTGGTCCCTGTACTCCTAGAATGTCTACATTTCCTTTAAGATTTAATGGCAAATATATTACTTTGTCATGGATGCCCTTTAGTATCTCAGATGGAGGTCATTTTGCTATTTTCAGCTGAAGGCATTTTATAGTTTGAAATTGGTAAACTCTTTGAATTATAATGCGCTCATACAAGTTAAGTTTTGGAGAGCCATTGGAAGTGGCATATTAGTGATAGCACATGATAGTGTTTGGTTATTGTCAAGCTTTGTGTTGCAGTATGTGCAAAGTATTGAGGGGTCAGTTATGTTGTATTTATTTTCTGCTGTTAGATATAAAGCTAATTAGAACCATCAACATGCTTCATTGTCTTCTACTTTGTAGGCCATATATATTGATTTTGTGTTCTTTTTCTAAAAAGGTCTCTGACAACAGACACATACTTGGTCTTTTATTTCAGCAGATGTGTTTTGAAACATAACAATTTCTGAAGTCACTGAATTGTCTAAGTCAACTTCAGTTCCAAAGTATTTATTTTGTATGAGCCTTACTTTTTGACGAAGTTCTTTGGCTGTTCCATGTAGGAGACTGTTATTTAAATGTTGTTGTTCTAGACCAGGACATTTTGAATAGTACAGTCTATGCACAAGATTCTGTATAGCGGAATGGTGTGTTGCTAACATTTTGATGTGGTGGAAGGTGCTTTTGAAAGCAGTCCCAAAAATGCAGGCTAATGAATGTCCACACAGACCAGTGTTGCTGCGCACTGGACAGGAGACTATGGATTGTAAAGTTGTCATTCTAATTGTGTCTTTTATTTTGACATATTGATTGAGGAATTGTCGTAAACATGTGAAGGATTGTTGCCTTACATTACACATTGGGCTGCATGCCCATTTTTACACTGGACGGTTTGTTTGGGCGAAAGGAATATTTGTTTGAAAGTTTGTTGGGAAATTTTTTCTATAAGGGTTTATTTTCCCATAATGGTGTCTCCTACCATGTCATACCCTTGGCACTGTCTATGGCAATTGATTTTTTTTGTTTTAGTTTATAAGCATCTTTACTGAGTATATGGTTCTGTGCTGCTTGTGTGAATCTATTCACCTTTACAGAAGTTTGAAAAGGTATTGATATTGACATTGCACATGTTTAGAAGTACTTTTTAGATAATGTATTAATGTATTTATTTAGTGGTGAATGGGGACTTACCAGTCCTGCCAAGGTCAGACTGGACCGGTAATCCCCATTTCACCAGTCCGGACACAGTACTGTTATTGTTGGTAGTCATGGTGCAAATAGCGCCATGACTACCACCAACCTCGGAATGAGGGCCATAATGTGCTCAGAAGTTGCATTAAAATACACATAAAAAATGTGAAGCACTTTCAGTGAAAGTTGCAAAAAATAATTAGTTGTGCAGAATCTTTGATGGTTTGGTATATAAAAACAAATAATTAAAAAAATAAAGTTAACAAGAGAGCAAAAAGGTTATTTTAAGATCCACCATGTTTGCATGAAAAACAATTAAAATGATTTCTATTCCCCCACTCCTTGCTTGGAATTTTCCAGATGTCAACAAACGACTGTCCATGGACTATGTAGGCTGCAAAGGGGCTTGTGACTTTTTTCTCACTTCTATTTTTTAACTGTGAAAAGAGGTTCCTAAAGGAGATGGAGGGGCAGGTGGATAGACCAATATGTTGGGTGGGTCTTAAATGTAAGGTAAGGGGCAGTGTTTCTCATGCTCTTTGACCACAGTCTTGAAACTGCTCCCCCCTACTGATTAGTGCATCAAAGTGCATACATAGTACTGTGACCCTCTTAAGGTAATGGTCAGCAGTGTTCTGTATGGCCTGCAAGGCGGCCACTGGGATCCTCTGCCCGCAAGGAGTACCCTTTGATGTAACAGGAGCAGTTGAAAAAGATGGGGTGGAGCTTGTCAACCTACTTTTTCCTGATAAAGGTACCACCTTACTCAGAGCACCCGGGTGGTGTGGCGCCTTATGGAGGTTGTCCCATAGGAATGCAGGCCGGTTTTTCCACAAAGACTTCCTCCACCTCATCTTCCTCTTCATCCTGATCTGTATCTCTGTGCCTGTTCCTCTTTCCAGGACTTCCAGATGGCCTGTATTAACACCAACACTCCAATGTAATGTTTTGTTTGGATAAGTATATTTTTTAATACATTAAGTAGTTCATGATAGATCTCCCAATCACTCCTGACATCTTGTTCCCAACATTATAAACACAACCCCTTGTAAAGACTTATCATCAAAATAGATTTCATATGTGATGTCATCAATGACATTTGTGATGTCACCTTTGATGTCCAATGTGTTAGTCTTAGCACTGCATGGTGGCAGTGTGAGTTATTGTTGCTTATCTTACCATAACTGGTGAATTTATGGAGGGGTTCGGTTTTACGTGTAACCATAACGACCCACTAACAACGTTTTTTCACTGAATTTCATAGGTTTTTATCAGTGCAACTAAACCATAATGTCCCTTTAAGAAACATTTTTCACATATATGTAATTTAGAAAATGCGTGAAAAAGTAATACATATTAATGACACACTTGAAATTTGTGAAACAAACCAGACTATATATACTCAAAAATTCAATCAGAACAATAGGTCAAAAAATCAGACAGACCCATTGTCAATACATGCTGAATCTAACACATTCCAACATGACGTTTTTACAGAGAGAATATCAATATCGTTTTTTCAAGCAGTGCATCCAAAAAGTGCCTTTGTGGTTGAACTCGGTGACAGATGAATCTTTAGCAAGTCATGTGTAAGTTCCTCACTCATTATGCCGGTCATTTGTAGCACCTTGAAAGTTGGCATTGACATTTCATGTTGATGATGAAAGCAAATCACAACCTCAGGCCAGTCATAGAATGCCAGGGTTGTCAATTTCCGTACAGTTGCTCTGTGTGTGCCAGTTGTGCGAGTGCCATATGGGTGCCATCTATGGCACCACAAGCCTCAAGGAAGCTGACAATTTTAAAATGTGCCCTTGTCACAGTTGCCCTTGTGTGAGCATCATGGGGACTGTCTATGTGCTGTCTGGCTGATAAAAAGATCACAGTGAGGACCTGGTGAAATGCTCGTAACTGTGGCGAATGTAAAATCCTCAGAGTCATGACACTGTTCTTCTGAAAGGAGTCTGTGGTGAAGAAATGCAAGAAAGAAAATAGCTTGACTATTGGAGGTAAGGCATGTCCTTACTCATTTTGCTCTAGTAACATCTCCAGTATACCGTGTGTTTCAGTACCTCTGGGTGACTTCTTCATCAGCCAATTGGAATAGGTTTATCCTTCCCCTTTATATCATTTCCCTCCTACTCAGGCTTCACAGCAGCATCAATCCCAATGGATCAGCCATTTTGCTGAAGTGTTCATACTGTTCTGTGTTGGCCTTATATACTGTGTTGTGTGGTGTGATTGGAGCAGGCAAGGTCTTCGGGTTCAGGTGGCCGAATCAGTTGCACTCTTTCTCATTGAACGTGTTCCACTCATATAGGAGCACGTATTCAGGGGCATTTTTTGGAGCAAATCATGTGCTCAGTTTTTCTGGATTTGAGTTTTGGCACATTTTGCACTCTTTTATAAGGGGACTCCTCTGTTGCATGCATAATTTGTTTTTGATTTGCATACTTTACACCCACGTTACAAGTGTTTTTTCACTCTATTTGTGCACCTTTTTGAGTTAGCACATCGCAGTAATATGCACTTCTCTGGAACATGCATCTCGTTTATTTGCACATATTTTGCACATTTATGGTTCATCTCCGATATGCACGCTTGTTTTGTTTTTTGAGAATCTCTATATGTTTACTCTCTGCAATAATGTAAAAGATAGTTCCTAAAAAAATAATCTGAACGCTGTTTCATATATTTTAGAAATGAAACTTTATTATCGAAAGAGAACAATATACCATCTTGACCAATTGTTAGATACGTCTCGGTGAGGATCACCTAACCGTACACAATTTTCTAGTTTCTGATTATTTGTTATATTAAAAAAAAACAAAAAAAAAACAATCAGTCGTTTTTGAATTGGGCTTCTCTACATGTTTTAATGTCACACCTGTCTGTTCGATCATACTGTATTTACTTTTGACCTGTTCGACGTGTGCTGAATTATTGCCTACTCTAGTGTGCTGAACAATTATTGGCATGTTGTCAAGGTGCCTCTCGGTGATCACAACTATCAATTGGTGACGTTATCAAGGTTCATTTCTGTTCGCCTTTTCCATCTCAGGATCTGAGCTTGTTTTGGACAACTCCGTCTGTGACTTCATTATCACATTCACTGTAAGACTAAAATAGTGTACCTGGATCAGATCTGTTTCTGTTTATAAAGTACTTTGCCTATCACGTGCATTATTTCTGCTCAATTTAAGCAATACTTCTGATGACGAATTCACACTTTACTGGATGTTTCTCTCACATTGCTATCCGTACCTACGTGTTGTTGTTTTTTATTGCACCATTCGAACGGTTAATTCTGAATTTCTGCAATTTTCTAAGCTAGTTCTTAGGTTTTACACCTCATAGTTAATTCATGAAGAGTAAGCACATTATGCAAATGTTCTAAGTCACCTAATGCGTATCCTTTCACAGAATTACGATGTAGCTGAAAACAGCATTACAAAAATATCACCAGCAACACTTCGAGGAAAATCGTACAGAGGAGGTAGACCAATCTACTATCATATGATAAGAAACACTCCTTCACATGTATATCATTACTGATAGTTAGATAACGTAAACGCTATCTGAATGTTCACTGTATCTCTTATGCCTTCTGAAGGAGTTTCCATTAACCATAAGAGTGAAAATACACTTGTTCTGTCGTTTTTATATTGCAAAGGCACACACAGTTCCCCATCATATGTTTGTATTCTGTATGTATATTTGTATAGCATTGCATGCCATGTTCCTCCCGCTTCTAAACACTGTAGTATTGATGTAGTTAACCGATTCTATGGCACTCAGTTTATTGAGACACGGCAGACACACAAATACAAACCAGCAGACATAGAACATTGTTATACCTGTAGCTTTGCATACACCTTCAAAAAACATACAGGCACCCATGCACACACCTGCAAAATATAGACAAGCGCACCTTGGCATGATTCGTACACATGTACTATTAATACACACGCAAATGTGGAAAATAACCTTCATCAGCGAGCATAGTTATGATCCATATGGGCATCCTGCTTAATAGATACCACCAACACGCATTATTATGCAGATAATATATCAATGGCCACCATCTGGCACTGCTCAAATTACGCCCTGAGTAAGTAGATACACATAAAAGGAACCATATATATTATCAAACAACATTAGGTACTTTAGTGTTAGCCACACTAGGAAGAATATATAATACTTGCCATTATGCAGTATAGGCATGCCAATATTAGTCAGTGATATGATATGATATGATATGGTATTTTTAACGAGCCTATACGCACGTGTTTCAAGGTGACAAGGCAAGGGAGGGGAAACAGGGAGGACAAAAAACAATGATCTTACTAGGCCTAGTGACATTGAGATTGCACAAATGCAGGGGGGCGGGGAGGCGAGAAGTGCCAGGGGAGGCGGGCTGGGAGGATGGACAAGTGCTGGACAAGGAATCAACTAAACAAGTAGTGCAGAGCAACAGGTGGCAAGTGCAGGTGTTAGAAGTCCAGGCGAGTTCTGCCCTTAACTCGTTGCTTGGAGTAGTGACTGACCCTCAAGGAGTTGGAGGTGGAGGAGTGAAGAGCTTGAGTAGTTACATATTTCCCTAGAGAGAGTTGGAGGTATTGCATTCCCACACCCCAGAAAGCCTAGTGGACAATGCAGAGGGTCTTGAATTTGAACCTGGGATCCAATGGAGAGATTTCAGAGCTGGAGAGATACGATACCCGGGCTTGATGCCAAGAACAAGTCTTTTAGTCATGTTCTGGATGAGTTGTAGAGGACAGAGATTAGAGACAGGTAGATTTAAAAAGAGACTATTGCAGTAGTCTAGCCTAGAGAGAACCAGAGCTCTGGAGACAGTGAGTTCTGGGGGAAGGGGAGGAAAGGAAGAATACCTCTGAGGAGCTGGTAGTTAGACTTCTTAGAGATGTCAGAGATGAGAGGAGAGAAGGAGAGTGTAGAGTCAAAGATGACCCAGAGGTTCTTAGCCTCACAGCTGGGGGCAGTAAGAGGGCCCAGAGTGTGCTACCAGAGAGTTACAGGAGACGAAGGTGCTGGTGAGCCGATGAGGTGGATCTCTGCCTTACTGGCATTAAGGCAGAGTTATTGGCGGCACACTACTCCTGGATTTCCTACAGACAATCTGGGATGAGAGAAGGAGAGAAGGCAACTGAGGGGAGCCTGAATGCAAGTTGAGTGTCATCTGTTTGGCACTGAAAGTTGGTGCAGAGAGCAGCTATCCAGTGGACGAGAGGTGCCAGGTATTGGTTTAACGGCCAGAGAGAAAGATTAGGCCCCTGGGGAACACAAAAGGTATTAATATGATTGGTTATTTATAACACGCTTAATACCGAAGAGGTTTCTAAGCACGGATTGGGATTCAAACCTGTGGTGCTCTACATCAACTTGGTTCCAAGATGAGTGCATTGCCACCGAGCTATACTACCTGTAGAGGTAGAGAGAGTATGTATGTATGTATGTATGTATGTATGTTGAGAGCTATTAAAGCTAAAACCTAGCTTGGAAGCAACAGAGTGCTGTAATCATGGAATGCATCCTGTAGTTTAAAGGGGAAGCAGAAGAGCTGGGATAAATAGCAGGGGTCTTTCCATTTCCCAGTTCTTCATTTAAAGCCAGTCAATGTGGAGCCTTCTTTTAGTGTGATGCCCTCCCGAGATGACAGATAGGGTTGTGTGTTGGTTATGGCACTTTTGTGGATGTTGCTGGCAGTCTTGAACATGATGCGTGCTTGTGACAAATGGTGTGCATTCTGCACATTTGATGACCTTCACAATGGAGGAGGCGAGAATGCTGTCTTCGTAGTTGGTGTGTCTGAGGGCTGTGATAGACTTGTTTCGGCCTTCTGGAGTAACATTCCTGAATTTGATCCATCTTGATATGTTGTGGAATGGTGTGGAAAGGAAGTCTGAGATGTTTGGTGCTGTCAGTGTGTTGTCTTATCTTGTCTTGTTCGTCTACGGAGAAGCTATAGATGGTTAACATTTGTTAGTGGATTATAGTGCTGACGGGTCTGTCAATGGCTTAATGCAGTACTTCATGGCTTAGAAGATGTCTCCGATATTGTTGTATGTAGTAGTTTGCATTGGTTTTGGTGATGAGAGTCCTGCATGCTGATTGAGGGGTTTTCAGATTATTGAGTTTTCTCATTGGATTTCTCCAGAACGTGTCTTTTCTGTGGATCGCAAGCTTGATGCAGATGAGGTCCTCTTTGTTAGCAAGCTGTGGAAGATGCATGAATGAGAGACGGATACAAATGTCCTACTATATTGCAGGAATAAGGGGGTTTTCTTGCTTATTTCGAATTTACAATGATATTGATGATGAATGGTAAACATGCTCTAATGCTACTATCTCCAGGAAGTCATGCTACATTGCACGGATCATCTCTAATGAGGGAAAATACATATGTCGTAGCTTGTTGCATCCCTGTTAAGTGGAAGCTTGGTATAGACCAGTGGTCATTGGTGACATGTTCCAGTGTAGTTAGGGATCTGCCTCTCTTCCAAGATGGTGGCACGATTAGAGGAGGTTGGATAGTTAGTCCTTCCTCTATGCTAGAGATGACCGGATTTAACTAGCCGTTCGAAGATGGTGAAACGCCTAGTTCGACAGTGATAGCGGCTGCCTTGGTTACCGATGCCAATCACAACCGAACAGAGGAAGCAGAAGTTACTTGCCAGACAGGGTGAGGTATGTGTTTTGGAGGGATCAGTCAGCTAGGTGGTTCTGGTTAATTTGGACAGCACCTCAACTGGATTTGGAATGGATTGGACCTTCTGGTCACTGGGCATGGCAGATTAGCAGGATGCGAGTTTCAGCAGGCAAGCCTTAATGGTAGCAAGCCAGACTGGATCAGAATTAAATTCTCTTAAATTTGGGATGGTTGAATTTGGGTCTAGGTAAAATGAGCTCTGGAACAAAGCGCTGCGCGGAAATCTGGACGTGTTCAGGAAGCAGTCTGTCTATGTGTGGTGAAGTTCCTATATTTATCATACCAAGTTACATCCCAAAGTTTATGGTGTGGGCAGAATTTCAAAACACACCTCCACGGCTGTGAGTGGCCAAAGGCACTTGCCTTGCTCTGGTTGGCAGTCAGAAAGAGCTGTCATATTTTATTTAGGAACTCCCAAATTGATTTTGACCAAAACTTAACTTTTGCACAAGTGTACATTTCTAAATTATGTCCCCTAATAAAATCGGACACATGCCTTGCATATTTCTAATTCAGTACATATCTGGGCGATTATCACTGGAGCATGAATATACAATATCATATTTGTAAAATTAATAGTTTTGACACAATCACTGTTTTGGTGTATCTTTGGTTCCTTATATAGTAAGAACTCCTACCAAATCTTCAACTGTCTAGCATAAGTTCAGATTTATAAATATGTATTTTTCACTTGTCGGCTTATTTTGGCTGCCAAATTTCCATTCAAAATCCAGGCCAGTTTTTTTTTTCTTACTTCCCAAGTGAGCAAATGGCCAGTCCTTTGAAGTTCACTGAGAAATCTCCTCCACATCCTGCTCATCCTTTAGGAGGATGGGTGTCCAATCCTTCCTTTGTCCTTGGGTCAGCCAAAGACGCATGGCTAATGAGGTCTTTTTTCTAAATATGCCGGAACCTCCAGCACCCCTTAAGCCTTCCTTGGAGCAGCTTAATGTCAACATGAAGTGTCATCTTTCCCAGGATGGGCACTGTCCAATCAGAATTAACCAGTTAACTTCAACTTGGTTACTTTAAGATTCACCTACAAACTTTCATTTAAATGATATGAAATGAACAGAGTTTATATGGGATGTTGACAATTAACAGAGTTAAGCCCTTCACAAAAAGCATGCGTCAAACAGGCGAATTGTGCACTTTTCTAGAGAACAAAACACATTTAAACTGAGCATTTTACATTAGAGTTTCCCTTGCAGCATACACACATTTATTTATATATATTGCTGGGATTTGTTTTTCATGAAATACATTTCTTAGTTGCTGTCAGTCAAGGAGGCCTGGTTTCTTCTGACTGCACTGGATGATCTGTGGTTTCAGCAAACATTTCATTTCAATAGTTCACTTGGCAAATGACTGAATTTAGCACCAAAACATCACTTTGAAGGTTGCAATTGATCGGAAAAACTGCATTTTACAGGCCCACTTCTGTGGTTTTGCTTCATGTGACAGGTAACAGCACCTGCTGACATTCACCTGCAGGGAGTTCTGTTTTGAATTCAACTTTGACTGTGTGTGGCAGGGTGGTGCACCCTTTTTGTGATTTATGAACCATGCACAGTTTTGCAGATTTGGCATGCGCATCCATTTTTGGCTGTTTCTTTCCCCCATTGGCAAAGGGGTATAGTGGAGCGATTTGGCATGGCTAGAAATATCCCACAAAACCCCCTCCTCCGCCGACTTCGGCATGACTTCAAGTCGTGGGGAAGTCAGGCATGTGGGATGTTTTTATTCGGTCCATATGAAGAAATCCGGTTGCTTCTCCCGTCAGCGATTGATGCAACATGCTATCATTGCTGTTTCTGGTTGGAAGTGTGGAGCGACACTCCAGATCTCTTGGGTTTTTCCTCCCGGTCCGCGAGGAGGTCCTCCTTTGTCATTAGGTGGATTTAGTTCCAGTACTAGAAAACAGAACATAGCACGGTTATGAAAATGTTCCCACTGCTGTTCAGCGGGGGATTTCAACAGTGGGACAGATTCATGCATTTAATAACAATTGATAATATTCCCCGCATATATTCAATGATAATCTTAACAATTTCCTCGCACGTAATCAATGAACTTTTAATAATTTTCTATATTTCCAGATTTTCACCCTCTGGATTTCGGTAGGCTGTTCTGTTTGCCGAAAGAGTATGCCTGGGATGACAACTCTTTAGCTGGTTTATGTGGACCCACTTGTCTTCCTCTTCTGTGAAATTTCTCTTGGGGATGCGGTTTCTGTAGGCGACTGGTGAGATTCTGTCCACAATTTCAAAAGGACCCAACCAGCTTGGCAGGAATTTGTGCTCTTTGGCTTGGTTCCTTTGGAAATTGTACAGGTAGACCCTGTCTCCTACTTGATATTCCTTTTTGGTTGTCTTAAGATCATAGTGGGTCTTCATACTGTCTGCAGATTTTTCTAGATTCCGCTGAGCATATGCAAAAGCATGTTGAAGTTGTTTTCTCAGATTCTCAACATACTCTTGAGTTGTGGAGGGATTTATCAAGGTCTGCTCTTGGGTTCTGTAGAGCAGATGCTGGGGAGCACCATCCTTCGTCCAGTCATCAGCTCAAATGGATGCATTTTTGTTGCAAAAGAAGGGGTAGATCTGATGACCATCAGGACAAGGAGTAATCGAATATCCCAACTTGGCCCAGAGTCTGCCACAAACTTTTTTTAATATGCTCACAATGGTTTTATTGTACCTCTCAACTCCACCACTAGAGAACTGCCGGTAGGCAATGTGTAATTTCCTTTTTACCACATGCATCTCCCACATCTTTGTCATCACTTCGCTGGTGAAGTGACTAACTCGGTTTGACTCAATCCTTTGGGGTAGTCCAAAACGCGAGAAGATGTGATTGATCATCACTGCTGTTTCTGCCTTGCAATTTGGGGCGGGAGACAGTCTACCCACTTAGTAAACAAGCATGTTACAGTTAACATGTACTTGTTCCCCCTAGAGGAGCGAATCACGGGCCCGATGAAATCGACTTGCAAATCTGACCCAGGCAGTGTCATCCCCCTCTTTTGGAGGGAGCATGGTGTGTGAGGGATGTTGGCTGAAATTGTGCACACACAAGACACCCCTTCAAAAAGATTGGAGAAATAAAGTGAAGCTACTTTTTCTGGCATAATGCAAGCTTCAAGACACCCCTTCAAGTATTGGTCGAGGTCCTGCCCCATGTGTGGCCAGTATGCAGCCACTCGAAATATTTCTAATGTTGTATGAAACCCCTGATGACCGGCTGTGACCGCATCATGGGCGTGACTTAGCTTCAGGCTTTCAGAATGAGGTAGGGACCACCCACTGGTCACAGCCAGTTATGGATTTCCTCACCAACAAACCGTCTTAGATTCGGAACATTTTTGGACATTTCATCAGCACTCTTTCCCAATGCAATCAGTATCTGTCAGGGGAAAGTTCTCAGGGTCCTCAATGTGTTGATAAAACTTAGCAATTATTGGATCCCCTTTTTGAGCCATAATCAAATCAGAATCTGGGGTCTCCTTACTCCACTGGGCAGTTGTGAGTTCATTGTGAGCATTTGTCTGGGGCCTAATGATAGCCGTGACCTGGATTTCCCCCAACATGGACTCGATCTCAAGTAGATCCCCTTGGATGGCTCTGGTTTTGGCCAGCTGATCAGCTAGGTCATTTCCAGTTTTGTCTGGTCCCTCTACTTTAGAATGACCCTTGATCTTTTACCAGTAGATGGTCATCCCACCAGAGGTGAACAGACCATCAATATTCTGTATTATTTTTCCACGTTTTAGTGGTTTGTTATTAGCACATAGCATGCTTCTGGTTTTCCAATTAACCAGGTGCTCCACAAACCCATTTTGGACATAATCTGAATCAGTGATTATGACCAGTTTGTGGAGTTGGTGTTGGATAGCAGTGAGGATGGTTTGATGCACAGCTATCAGCTCTGCCACTTGACTACTACGGGGACCGATTTTGTACCCGGAGGAGGGTTCTGAGGCATCATTCACCCAGGCATTCCCTAAGCCGGCCACTAGTTGCTTTTCCCCATTGTTGTCAACATGGTAGGAGCACCCATCCAAATAGACAGTGGGCATTCCCTCACACTTGTCTTCTTCAAAGACTTTGTGTGGGGAATTGAGGCACGCCTCCCATTGTTGTCAACATGGTAGGAGCACCCGTCCACATAGACAGTGGGCATTCCCTCACACTTGTCTTCTTCAAAGACTTTGTGTGGGGAATTGAGGTACGCCCCCATGTTGTCCTTGATTTTAAGACTTTCATCCTTGCGACAGTTTTCTCTGGCACAATCATGCAAATCAGCAAGTCCTTGTGCGAGGGGACTCGTCTTGTTTTGACCATATCTGACCTCCACAGGAAAGCCTTGAATTGACAGAATCCAGGAAGAAATTCTGGAATTACTCAAATTTCTGGCCAGGATTCTGTCACTTTGAAGATATCGCAGAGGCTGGTGTGGAGTCTCCACTATGGTGTTTTCCCCCTGGATGAACAGGCAGTAATTCTTCAATGCCCACACCATTGCCAGGAGTGCCTTCTCACAATCGTTGAATTTTTCCTCCACAGAGCATAAAGTCCTACTAACATAGGAGATTACTTTGTTGACCTTGTCATGCTTTTGGTATAATACTGCGTTAAAGCATGTATTTGAGAGCCCTGTCTTCAAGAATAACTACTTGCATTTGACAAGGAAAACAGAACAAGGTGCTTGTGAGAGGCTTCTTTTGAGTTGTCTTACTGCCTCGGCTTGTTCTGGACCCCACTCCCACTTGCCCCCCCTTCGACAGCTGGATCAGGGGTCTTGTGATCTCTGCGTAATCCTCAATGAACTTTCTGCTGTAATTAGTCAGTCCAAGGAGACCCCTAAACTCACGCAGAGTTGTGGGGTCTTTTAGTTTCAGAAGTGCTTCTACATTATTTTCCTGGGGACATAGACCCTCAGGAGTTATCTCATGCCCCAAGAAGTTGACACGGGTCCTGCACCACTGTGCCTTTTGGAAAGATAGTTTTGCTCTGGCAGCCCTCAACAGTGTCAGAACATAACGGATCTCTGCTATGTGTTCCTCCACAGTTGAGCTTTTGATCAGAACATCATCTACATAAGCCAGGTTACCCCTTTCACCCAAGTAGGGCATGGCCTTATGCAAGAAGATATTTAATTAATTGCCGGAGTTGATGTATCCGAAGGGAGTCCGGGTCCAAGTGTATTGCTGCCCCCGAAGGTAAAGGCCAGCTTGTATTGGTCCTTCCTACTGACAGGTACGGTCCAGTACCCATTGGTCAGGTCAATGGCAGTGTATACCTTTGACCCCTGGATCTGGGCCTGCCCTTGGTCAATGTACGGAAGAGGCCATCGGGAAGTGTGGACTCATTTGTTCAGCTCCCTTAGGTCAGCACAGAGTCTCCACTGGCCATTTGGTTTCAAAATCTCCAGCACCGGATTATTGAAGGTGCTGTGGACTGGACGAATTATCCCATGGGACTTAAGGTTTTTAATTATTTCTGTGAGGGACTCCATGCATGCGAGAGGCAAGCAGTATTGCTTCACAAACACTGGAGTCATACCAGGATCTGTGTGAATTGTTGTATGGATTCGGTGCAACCACAGTCATATGAGTCCACCGCAAAGAGATTCTGAAAATCTAAGAAAACTTGCTTCAATTTCTGCTTTTGCTCCAGAGTCTCACAGGTATCCGCTAGGTTGACTCTTTCTTCAACCATTTGCCTGAAGCCTGGAAACACTTCTCGTTTGGCTATCTCAGCGGCCTCGACCAGCTGGGTGGAGAAGTCCCTGTTTATGTACTAACTTGGACTGATGGCTTCAGGTGGGGAACGCAGTCCTGGTGGACTTGAAAGACCACCTCATCCCTCCTAAAGTCACAGGTGACCTCTTCCTTACCATAAGGGCAGGAAGAGTACACCAGGAAATTCCCCCCATGCCGGGTGAAGGTCCTGTCTGGTGGTGTGTCATTGTCATAGGGGATTGGTCTTATCAGTTCATTACCTAAATCTAAGGAAAAATGTTGGTCATCAACTGCCATTCCAATAATAGTGCCTGCGCCCAGAGTGATACTCCTAAGGTCGCTGTTATCCACCACTATTGGAATGGTGTTGTGTTCTGCATTGACTAGTGGTGTTGGGTTTAACCCCAACCCTTGCTGTTGGAGACAGGCATTAAGATGAACATATGTGTCCGGATTTTGCAGTTTCTGTCCTCTTTTAATTTTTACTTTAAGTGGGAATAGTCGGGACAGTTCTGGGATGGTGACTTCCTCTCCAATCTGAACTTCAACTGCTTATGGCAGCAGTTGAGCTGAACAAAATGCTTTCTCTGGGTCATCAAAGTCCATCGGATTACCTGCTAATCGGGACAAGGCTTTGAAGTTTATCAAGTCCAAACAAATGGCAAAGCGATTGAGAATGTCACTGCCTAAATAAAATGCAAATTATGCTTTTGTTGCCTATGGACATTTTGAGCGTACACCTGCAAGGCAAGAGATGTTTGGAATTGTTTCCCAGGTCCATTTCCCATTTGCTATCAATTTAAATGTGGGAATGTCTGGATCTTTTGGGAGTTTTCAGAACATGGCTTCGCTGATGAAGCTCTTACCGTTGTTCACGCACACTCGGGTGAGAACAGAGTCCTTCCCCACATTTAACTGAATAGGGATGAATAACTGTTCTCCAATCTTCTGAATGTCAGCAATTCTTTGAGCTGGTTTCTCATCATTTTGGACTGTGGAAGTGGGATTTTCTGATTGTGAATTGGTATAGAATTTCAGAGTATTTCCTTTCAGTGTGGAATGCCACTTGAGACTGGAAGGAAGGTTGATTTTCAGAAATAGCGAGGACTTCCCATCACCAGTTTATTGTACTACTGCAATTACTGTCTCGTCAGGGATTTTGTTGTTCTGAAAATGGAATTCAATGTGATCCTGTTTTTGTTCAACCATGTGGCATGTGCCATTTAAACTAACACTAACATGGTTGACATTGAAGATCATTACGACCCAGGCGGTAAGTACGCCAACTTTTAAACTACGTTTACACCATGGTGGATGGCGGATTTACCCTTCCCCATTCCCATTTTTGCGCCATAGGGCATAATGGGAGTGGGGAAGGCGCTAATTACGGCACCGTAAATTACGGTGCCGTAATTAGCACCAAGGAGGGTTAGCGCCATGGGTTTTAACGGCTGCTAAAAGCAGCCGTTAAAATTGGAATCAGGCGTTAAGGGTTAACGACGGCGTTAACCATTAACGCCTGGGTCGTAATGAGGCCCATTATGTTTTAATTTTATTGGTCGGTTAGTTTGAGTCCAGAGGACCTTGTTTACAAAATCTATTAGGGGAGACAATCTACGCAGGATGTCATTCCCCAGCAAAAATGGTGTGCCCTCTGGAGTCACAAATATGACCGGGTGTTTCACCTTGTGTCACCCAATTTTAATTTCTAAATCCGCAGTCCACTCGACAGGAATTTCATTCCCATCGATGTTATGAAGTTGTCCAGGAAGAGGGGTGAGAGGGATCTGGTATCTCTCCCCCTTCCCGAATTCAGCTGATCAAAGGCCCTCTTTGACAGAAGGGTGGCTTGGGATCCAGTGTCCACCAGTGCCAAAAATGTACGTTGCCCTTCTATTTGTACCGGGGCATAAAATCTTCTCCCCTTCTCCTCAAGGGAGCAAAGATAATGCACATTTTGGGCCAATTGGTGGGTACATTTCTTGACTCTGGATTAGGACACAGGGGGACTTTGTGCAGGATTCGGTGTGGGCGCTTGGGGATCTGTAAGAAAAATATGGCAGTTGAATATTGGGGGAGTTTTGGGCTCCCTCGGTTCTGGTTCTGGGCCGACCCTCCTTTTTGGAGGCAGACACCAGAATATGTTTGAGCAAGGTGGCTTTCTGGTTTATCATTCTGGGGTTCAATGATGGACAGTTCCAACTCAATCCACACATTTAACCAGTCTTGATTAGGATCTCTCGGGACCCATTTTTCTTTGGGAGGAGTTCCCCCATCCCTGAAGGAGAAGATCCTTTTCCCGGAGTCCTCTGAGGACCCCTCTCCTTCAAATTGGAGGACACTAACCTCCTCCACAAAATGGGTATTTTTAGGTCCTTTATTTCCCCTAGCCGCCCTCTGTTCTTTAGGTTGCAGACTTTCGGGGCTGTAGATTTTGGTTCTGGTTCCTGGGTTTCCAGGATCTTTTCACAAGTTGGTAAGGAAGTTTCCTCTAAGGCTTTACACGCTACTTTCCCCTGTGCCTCCTCCATTGGAACCGGTGGGTTGTCGGGGTTCTCTCCCCGTCATTGGTCTGGAGTACCGGACCATTGATTTGTGGAGTTCTGAGTTGCCATGTTCCTCTGAGGGTTCTGCTGAGCCCTCAACATGCGACCCAGATCCTGTGACAAGTTCTGGACCTGGCGCTCCAGTTGGGACACCCGCTCTGGCTGGTACGGGGGTCTCTGGTCTAGTCGAGGTGGATCACGGGAAGGGTAACTGTCCCTTCTCCCATAATACCCTGGGTTGGGATAGTTCTGGTAACCCTCCACCCTTGGCCCTCCTCTCCTGGATTGGTCTGTCTGGGCTCAGGAAAGTGGGGAAAGAAAGTAGGGTTGTTTTGTGCGTTAAAGTTTGGCGGGTACTGGGAAAAGAAGCTCAAACCGGCATTTGGGGGATTACTGCCCTCCTGGGGAAAGTTAGGAAGGAAATTTCCTGGGTTGGTAGCTACCTGGTTGGATCCCCCCCCTTGGGCTGAGGGAGTCCACACATACCCCAGGATGGGTTTGTTGCCCTTGTAACTGGGGCCAATATGATCAGGGGAGTTAGGGGTCCCATTTGTGGGGTTACCTCCCTAACTACCTGTTTGAGATTGGCCCGAGGGCCTTCTGGTTCTTTGATTAGAAGATGGATTCTGTACATGAATATTTTTATGCCCTTCATCTCCAGATCTAAAATGGGGGCAACCTTCACCTCTGCCACCTTAGCAGCAGCAGGGGTGTTGGCTGGTTTGGGGTTTTTATTTGTATTTGTATTCTCTACCGGTTTCTGCACTTCATAAATACGGGTCACCCGTTCAATGACCCAGTATAGTGATCTCTTCACATGAAAGTCGCTCAACAGCTGGGTCATGATGTATTTAGGGAGTATATGAAAGAAGGTATTAATGAACTCCCTACTGTATGTATGCACCCTCCTGGTGGTCTGCGCAAAGGCACGTTTTAGTTCTTGCACAAATTCTTGTGGGGCATGGTCTTCCCCACACTGCAGATTGAAGGCCGCCTTGCGTGCCTCTTGGGGGTTCCTATGTACAGAAAAATGCTTTAAGATGGCCGACCTATAGGTGGACCATCTTGAGTGGTTTTGATCCTCCAGCATTGCAAAGAAGCTGGAGTATTCAGGGGAAAATGTCCACTTGACATATTCAATGCAACTCTAGCTATCTTTCAGATGGAAAGTATCCATCATTTGCTCGTATAACTCAAGGTTCTCCCAGACTGATTACTTGGCATTTTTGTGATAGGGATTCATGACGCTCCTAATGGCCTTGATTTGTTCAGGGGATCTTTTAGTAGAGTGCTCTTAATTTTGTTGGGCTTTTTAGTCTTAGTCACCCGAGTCCTCTCATCCTCTGACTCAGAGGCACTGCTACAGGGTGTGGCTGTCTGCTCCTCTAGGCTCTCCCTGATTCTGTGAGCTTGAGAATGGCTGGCAGAATGTGGCAGAATGTGGGGTCCTAGTTTCTTGATGCCTGTGGCACTCAGAAGTGTTTTCTGACCCTCCCCTGTTCCCAGGATTGGCTGAGTACCCCCCCACTGGGAAGAGGTCCTTAAGATACTCTTTGTGGGCCTGACCTTTGGTAGGCAGTATTTTTGAGGATCCAATTCCCTGATTCTCCCCTCATAGGAGTCTTCCTGATCAGAGAGGCTAGCCCTCATTTTTGGGAATCTGTACAGTGCCCATCCATTTCCAGGAGGCGCTGATCTGTCAGTCCCATGTTGCCATTTCTGCTGAAGTCTACCATTCCCGTGGCCCTTGGTTCATATGAGCCAGTAGACATCAAGGTGGCAGAGTCCATGGTACTGAAGGGGTTAGAGTTCCTGATTGCAGGGGTCTGGATATTATGCTCAGGGGTTTCTCTGTCCATTCCTACCTCTTCTCTATCACCCATATTCCCTGGTGACATGCCAAAATCTGACTCTTTTGCTCCTCTTAAGGCCTTACTGGTATCCATGATTTGCTCTTGTTTATGCAGCCTATCATTCTTTTCACAAAGAGCCTCATTGTCTATCTGTGCTTCCTGCCTGGTTTGGAAATGCTGGCCCCATTTTTGCTGCATGAGACTCACCTCCTGAGTTCTGTCATTATTGGTCTGGTTGTTCTTTTCCAGTGCATCCTCTACCCGCCTGGTGTGCTCTAGTAGCTTCTCACATTCGGTTTTAACTCCACTAAGTTCCTGGAGGGTCAGCTTTCTTTCCTCTAACTTGGTTTTTAATTGTCTGACTTATTGGCCTAAGGTGTCTCTCTCCTGACTTAGAGTGCCCCTCTGTTCAGCCAGGTCGTCCCTCTGTTTTTTAAATGATATTGTCGTCTATTTTGAAGTTCACGTAGTTGTGTCCTAATTTGTTGAGGTTCGCAGGGGTGCCGTGAATGAGAAGTTCCATTTTTTCATCATTCAGGCATAGACCATGAGAGGCCATCCATGCCTGGATGATGAGGTACACTCTATTCACAAAGGCCAAATCCTTGTTGAAATCGCTGCTGATGAGCTTCTGTGTATCATCGGTATAGTTAGTGTAGGTGATACCCAGGCCGTCTAGATCATCAAAAAGGGGCTTTGTGAAGATGTTGTACAGGGTAAGGGACACACAGGAGCCCTGGGGCACACCACAGGTAATGGGTATGGGGTCAGTGGCAGCTAAGTATGAGAATGCGCGCATTGTTCTATTGTCAAGGAAGGATTGGATCCATCCTATCGCTTCTTGTGAGAAAAGGGAGGCAAAGTCCAAATGATTGCATAGGATCTTATGGTCCACTAGGTCAAACGCTGCTAAAAGATTGAGCAGCAGCAATAGTGCTGGTTTACCATCTTCTCTCAACGCGTCTATTTGTGCTTTAAGAGCGATGAGTGCAGTTTCAGTTCAGTGTTGCGGTCTGAAGCCTGATTACCGTACTCCTAAGAGGAGGTTACACTCCAGGTATTGTTGGATTTGGAGGTAGGCCATCTTATCCAGAATTCTAAGCAGAAATGGAACTGTGGATATAGGGCGATAGTTAGTGGGTGTGGACGGGTCAAGTGTTTGTTTTTTGAGAAGTGGGAGGACTCAAGACTATTTCAAGTTGTTAGTTATGGTTCCGGTGGAAGGAAGCATTTATGAGTTTGGAGAGGAAAGGGGAGAGGTTGCGTGCAGCATCTTTTATGATTTGGGCTGGGCAAGGGTCGCCATGGCAGTTAGAGGGGTTGAGGGTTAGGATGACCTTTTCAACTTCTAGGATGGATAATTTATTGAAGTTGAAGCGGGGTATAGGTAGATTAGCAGGTGGCGGAGTGGGCTGGGGCAGAGGCGTGGATGTTTTGTTAGGCTTAGGAGCAAGGAGGAGAGTTTATTTGTTGTTTTTAATCTTAACTTGGAGGGTCGATACCTTGTTAGATAGGGCACTCTGAATACTAGTGCACCATATTTCGGCTGAATGCCGTATTAGGCATACAATGAAGCTTCAATAGTAATGCTTCTGAAATGGAGGCTGAATGAGCCTTACTGCAAAGGGAGGGGGGCCAAGGGATTGTGTCGTTCCTCCTTCATCAAGCGGAGGAGCAGCATCAAAGGGCTCCAGACCTTGGCAGCAGCTGCAGGCAAAGTGAGGAAAGGCTAACCCAGTATCCTTATTACGGGTCCTTTGTTTCAGGATCCGGCTCACGCCTTCCCGTGTGTGTGTCGGGCGGAAGAAGCTTGCGGATTGGGTCAGCGAATCAGCTGGCCTCAGAGTGTTGCTTGGCAACGTGAGGCTTTGTGGAGCTTCGGGATGGTCCGCTCATAGCACCGCCATCTTTGCCGTACACCCGGCCATGGGGGTGTCGGGCACAATACCGCTGGTGCATTGCTTTGTGCTCTGGAGGGGAACCTCGTGTGATGTCTGCAAATTGGTGTAGTGCATGTGTGGCTGTATAGCTGCCCTATTCTATGTCCAGGGATGTTCACAGAGATTTCATATTTGACTGTGGGGTTTTGCAAGCCTTGTTTTTATGTTTGCTGTGGGGGTCTAAAAGAGGAGATTGCAATTGCTGAATATTGTGAGTGGGCTTCTGTATAGTCTATAATATGTTAATTATCTCTTGAGAGAATAGACATTGAAAAAGCACACCACTTGGGTGTTGTTACAACTTGGAAGTTGTCCACCATCCAAACAGATCTGAAGTGGTATGTAATAGCTTTGCAGGAGGACAAACATTGTTACCCCATACCAACAATGCTGACTTGGGAAAACAATTAATATGTCAGTCCTGTCCTTTAGTACCTTCTGTACAGAGTTCAGGTGCAGTTCCTGAGTTTAAGAAACATTACAGCTTCTTTGTATGAATGAAAACATGATAGATCTTCTTGCATCAATTGATGGAGCATAATAGACCCTCTATATTCCAATACGTTACCTTACCAAGACTCATAGAGACCTGTGATGACACCTGGCTAGAAATAGTATTTGCACCCAGTAATGACAGATTGACCAATGAAAATCCGTCTTTGCTGTGCACGATACTCTAATCACCGCCCACACTGCCTCCATTAAAATAGCAAAGGGACCTTTTCGGATTACGATGGCCATTTTCAAACACATTTCTTATGGCCGCTGTCATCCAAAAAGGGGCATAGTCCCATTTCTATTTTAATGGCGGCGGCTATTTTTTCCCACTTTTTTTCTCTAATGGGACATGGGTTTGCGCAGAGCTGATCGTCTGTGGGACCAAAAAATAATAATAAAGAAACTATTCACACCCTGGTAAATCCTGTGGTCCGAATAGCTTTTAAGCCCCACTGGGAGAGGTGGGGGGGCGGCAGGCATTTACGTTAATGGCTTGCAGCCTAAGCTGAAGCCCTCACTTTGCTTGGGCCTACCAAAGCTCGCCCTGGCAGGCCATTAGAGACCATATTTGCCCCCCTGCGGGGGGGGGCTATATTATTCATCCAGTCTGTCAGTGGCATGCACATCAGAATGTCCTTCTCCGTAGACCACTTGTCCACACAAGGAATCACAAACCTGAGGAAATGTGAAGGGGCTAGCACCTTTCTAGGTGTGATAATGGCAAATAACTACAGTGAATCATATTTAAAAAGGGAGCTAACATTTTCTCTGAACAGCTCAGAATGAGTGTACATCAAGGAAATGGACAAAATGATAGCATACCTAGCAGACACTTCATTCACAAGACTGGACATGCAAACCATAATCACAGAGTATACCACAGCCGTATCACATAATTCAAGTCAGTAGCCTCAAAGGCAACAATTCATAACACGATATGTGTATTTGACCCATGATAAGATATGATATGATACGATAAGGCATTTATAACACACTTATACACAAGTGTTTCCCTGATGCCACCTGTACCCGACCACATCCGGCTTCAAGTAGCTCAGAAAACATTGCAGACTGATAGGACCATTTGACCAAGGAATAGCTTGAATTCTTAAATGTTTTCTTTCCATGTGCTGCTGCTCTCTGCCTATTGATTAAGTATAGGAATAGTGTAAATGTGGTTCTAAAGAGATAAGTTGATGAAAGACTGGAATAATCTGGTTTTTGTACGTTCTGGTTGTGATGGAGGATCTTCATTTTAACAAGATTGAAATTACTATATTTGACAGTGAGGGCTCTCTGGGTCTGTTGTATTATGAGGACATGTTTATGCTTTACTGCTGCGCAAATGGATACATGGAACTATATGTAAATGGCTGGCCTTCCCACTTCAGATGATCTCACAAACCTTGGGACATCAAAGGATGTAAAAGAAGATAGATCATGCTTTGGGTTTTCATTAGGTGAGTTATGAGAGTCCAGCATATGGCTCGACTATATGTCAAAGTAGAATAGATAATAAGAGCATGTGTGGCAAAAATCTTTGAAGAAGGGAGATGACCATGTCTCCCTCATGATATTCATTGACTACCTAAATATGAAGGTTGCTCATTCTACTTCTATCTTTATTCTTTTCAGAATCTCCTGAAAGTCTGAATTCCTTTTTGAATATTTTGATCACTATTGTAAGTACATACCTTGCTCCCAATCACTCAGATGCACACTTTGCATGTGTTTGTACCAATCTCTGTTTAATTACCATCACTCTGAGTCTTTTCAATGTTATCCTTTGTTGAGCCATGAATGATTCTACTAATGCTCTCTGTGCCGTACGCAGAGCTAGAGAAGAAGCTGCAGCAGCAGGGAAAGAGACACGGTGGTGTGAATTCCCGTTGGGCCTTTCTGACAAGACAACATATATGCCCTTTTAAATAGACTTCTGGTTATCCATCTCTAGAGTGAGTGGCCGTCAGCAATAAAAATACCTTTTGGGGACTGGGACACCACCCGTCTAGTAGAGCACATCATCAGAGGGCCATGGTCTGCTATGCCTATACTCTAATAAGAAGTGAGTGGTAGGGACCTGGGTCTCAGTGCTGAGGGAATTATGCACTCAGAATTGTGATACCCCATCACTGCTGCTAAATCACTTGACTCTCTGGCTTTTTTTGAGAGGGCTCATCTTCCCAAACACAGATATGGACGTATGAACCTATGGGGACAAGCTTCCAGTAAATAGAAAACAAGGTTAGTATCAGAATTCGTGTTGTTCATTCCCACCTCAAACTGTTCTGCCAGATACACACTGGCAAGGAGAGACTAAATTGGTTGCCACAACCA
Source organism: Ambystoma mexicanum (assembly GCF_040938575.1). Classification (NCBI taxonomy): domain Eukaryota; kingdom Metazoa; phylum Chordata; class Amphibia; order Caudata; family Ambystomatidae; genus Ambystoma; species Ambystoma mexicanum. The sequence continues at coordinate 1,170,156,634 of NC_090931.1, read as the reverse complement.
TTTATTGAAAGTGCACATTTTAAAGAGCAAGAAGGAGGCACAAGTGACAGAAATTGACACACACCTAAAGGGATGGTGTTTCAAGGACCAGACATCGAGATTTGATCATGAATTGGTCATTACAGTGTGTCATGGTGTGCTAGCAGGTGATTCATTCATTAATACCACCAACATAATCTCCAGCCAGCTCCACTCGAGCCCCATCCCAGTCAAAACCCAAAGTAAACCCCCTTAGCACATGAAGAACATGGCTAAGGCTGGTCAATGGTATTGCATTTCATACTGGGCTCCTGTGTTCCACTGCATTACCCACCTACCACTCAATATCCTCTACTCTGGCCCTGGCTCCTTACTGCACCACTGGGATCTCCTGCTAACACACTTTGCAAATACCTGCTTCCACACCCTCAAAATTGCATAGGAACAGCACCTCTACTTCAGCAGACATGTATGCTGCATCATCAAGACATATATCCACATGCAGATTACCATACCTTGCAATTTCAGGAACACTATGGCAGCAGCACCTTACCATGCAAACATGTCATGCTCATCCCTTCAATGAACTGCTAGATCTCCATAGATAACATTTTAAATGTGGAGCTTTATGTGAAAAACGTATCATGACGGGCTCTGAAAGGTCTTTGTGAAAGCAGACATCTTGGGATGCACCACCTGGTGTCTGACGATAGCTGATTTTTACTGAGGGAGCACAACATCACAGCAACACTTTCTTATCCACAGACACAAACACATCCCTTTAACAAAGTTGTAAATTACTTCACTGATTAAAACAAATAAAGAGTTGCACCTTACAGTGAGCGTGTTGAGATGTTTTTTGAGTGACTCATATTTTATATTCCTGGTGTAGCACAAAAATCCCATTTACTAACTTTAAGTGACATATGAGCATTTATTTTTTGGCAGGACTTTAAAATCACAGGTATAAACTCAGATGTACACATGTATAACTTATGATGCAGAACATCAGTGTGACTGACCTTTGATTTATACATGCTGATTTTCTCAGGGAGTAAAACATCAGTGTTTGGGATTCTGTGTGACACACATGATATTTTCTGATGTAGACAGTCACAATGGCATGTTTAAATTGAAAAAAGGAGATAGCGGGACTGTGCCACACTTAAGGTATTCAAAGTTTGTAATAGTAAATTGGTGATGAAAACTTTCCATGAAGAAAAGTATGTTTTCATATTCCAGAAGCAGTAACAGAATGTACTAGTTGAATCATGCTAATTTACCCAAAGGTGAACCACAACCGTTTTTAGGAACCAAAAAGTTAGTGTTTTCTGTTCGAATTAATTACACCAGATATGGTAACTCATCCCACACACACGTGAAAATCATAATTTAAAAAATACTCAACATGCATGTCAAGTTTCATCATCTACCCCAAAAATGTCCCTTGTGGATTTTTATATATTTGCAGGTTGAACTGAGAAGCACACATAACACGAATGTTCACAAGACAATCATCAGATTTAGAGACTCTAAGTCCAGACGATCTACATTTTTTGGAACATTCCCATATTGTTGCAATAATAAGAATTCACAATTTGGAGGTTCTCAAGAAACCATGTTGTGGAGGAAATATTGGCAGCCTGCTTTCAAAGAGAGAGACATTTTGGATTGAACTTTTATTTATATAGCCTTCTAGTGGACTGTAACAGTTTTCTTAAATTCAGTTTTCTATATGCTCCACAACTTATTATTGTCTTCTTTTTACTGTGATGAATCTGAGGGTGGACAGGGAAAGGCGATCCTAACCCAGTGGGCATAGATGCAAGGGAGGATCACATGAGTGGAGGGTCCTTGAGGATTGGGATTGGGATGAGCTCAGGCGAGACATGGTATCCCCATTTTCCTAGTGACGATGAGCCTAGCCCTTCCCTGACCTTTATGGGTTATTTTAAGTCACCTCCCTCAATTCCCCATATGGGACACTTGACGGTACTGAGATGAGGAAGAGGCCACTGAAAGTTATGAACACCACACACTTTCACCACTTTGGCACTGGGACAAGGAAGATGCCTACAAGATGATGTGAAGGTCAGACAGCTCCTCCTAATTATGGTCAGGTAAAACTGTTTGAGAGAACACACCTGCAACCTGTTGGAGGGTTACAGGTGAATAAAAGGAGGAGGAAAACGCAACAAAGAGAGCAGCAGCAGGGAGTTCAGTACGAGAAGCAGAGAACCATTCTGGAAGAGAGGTCAGCTGCTGGAGGGAATTGCCATGGAGCGGTCTGAGGTGTGCAGCACACCAAGGTGCTCTACACTGTCAGGAGAGGTGACCTGTAACAGCCTAGCGTGGGAGCAAGCAATCAGTGGAACGGACTGGCAGCTACTAAGGGAGCCAGGTGGAAAGGCTTCCCTTTTCCAATTCAACTGAAGTGCTCTTTCCCCATTGCCTAGAAGTCGGCCCAGGGATGTCAACGGGACAGAGGTTGGACCCCAAGCAGCAGACACTGCAGATTGTGTGCTCCACACTCCGAAAACAGCAACTGAAGTGACCAGTGAGTTTTCTTAATATAAGAAACCTGTTGAGCAAAGCACGAATGAATGAACATTTCCAGTTCTGCTGAAATACATTTTAACTAGTAGCGGAGTGGTCGCTTGCATTACAAAAGCACATTTTTGAATGCCTCTGCTCCTAAGCCTTTTATTCCATTGTTGAACTTCAAAGAACTAGAAATACTTTGCATTGGAGTGGTCAAGTTTCTTAAAGCAGAACAGTTTCGAAAGTCTCAGATTATTGGTAAAGTGAAAGGCACTAATATTTCATAACGGGCTGAACTAACGCAAGAGCAAAGCCAAATCAATGATCAAAGAATGCCGAATTGAATGCAAATGTTATAATTAAGCAGAAAATACTGCATGATACCTTTAGCAGTGGATGGAACTGTGCAATCAACAGGAATCACTGCATACTACATTTTGGACACTACTGAACTTTCCAGGTCAAACAATTCACTGAATGTTGGTTCCATTAACTATATGAAATCATGGAAAAATAACTTTATTTCATAAAGAAAAGAAGTGAACCTGCATGGGCCAAAAGAAGGATAAAGACAATAGCCAAGGCCCTTTTTTGTTGTATGGTCTAAACTATGGTGGAATACACCTCTTTGGGAAGGCAGGCCTGATACTTCATTACCTTTTCTTTTGAGTTGTGAACTCCGTGAAATACAGGCCCCCGAATAGGGAATTCTAAAACTTTATAACTCTTTCTTTTGTGCTTTAAACTGTAACAACTTTGAGACTTTTTGTGGAACTGTTTTATACTTACGGAAGGGAGCTGAAAAAAATATGCGAGCTGGAAGAAGCCTAGAACACTGTTACTTTTGACTGTTATATCCCTACACACTGGTTTGTTGTAGTTGTGTGGGCAAGGATAGGTTTTGGATACAGATGGACCTTTAACAAGAACTCTTTGACTCAAACATTCATTACTTTCATTCAGATGGGGAAATCCCACCTTAGCAATGGGCAAGTTAGGTTTTCAACCATCCTGACATTTAAGTTAACACATAGTCTTGATATCTCTTGTCTTTGTCATACTTCATGATGCCTTTACACTACCTAAATCTTCAATTGGTGGAGTTTGGTGGATACAGGTGGATCTTTAACAAGAACTCTTTGACTCAAACTTTCATTAGTTTCATTCAGATGGGGAAATCCCACATTCGCAATGGGCAAGTTAGGCTTTCAACCATCCTGACATTTAAGTTAATACATTTTCTTGATATCTCTTGTCTTTGTCATACTTCATGAGGCCTTCACACTACCTAACTCTTCCATTGGTGGATTTTGGTCCTGGACCGAATTCAAATTTGTGTTATGTTTCAGCACCCCGGTGTAACCCACCTGAGACTGTTTCCATTTTTAATTATTGTTTTACATTTTTGTATATAGTTTACCCATTTTCTTGTTTTCTTTATAATTCATCTTCCTATGCACAGCTATTTTCTTGTTGTCTTATTTTTTTGACTAAGCCATCTTTTATTCTACCCTTTTCTTTTATCAATCTTGAACTATCTGTTCATTCAGTTCTTGTTATTATTTGTTACCATAATTTTCTTTTATACTTTACAGTTTATTTTCTTATTTGTATAGCCTTTTTATGCTAGCTTTGTATTCTGTTTTCAGTGTTTACTGTCATGAATATTTAGCAGCATTTATTATAGCTTTTTTCTTTACTGACACCCTTCTTGCTCCTGTTACCACCAGACGGATGCTCTGACTGGCTCTACTGTCTAAGCTTGAGCTTTTTCTCTTTTGTAGTAAGTGAGACTTTACTACTTTGCTTTCTGGCTAGAGCATGCATATCATGTTTCTGCCAGTACTTATTACCTTTTCTGATGGTGCTTTTTTAAAAAAAAAAAAGTATACTCCTGTTGTTGGTAAAATCCACAAATAAATTAGGCAAGTACTTGAAGAGCTTATCCCATTCCTTTGCTGCAATTTGACCTAATGTGACATTATATATAATTAACATTGAAACACTGTTTGGTGTCACAAGCAGTTCTCTGGATATTCAAAAGGATAAACATGTTTAAGCCTTCAGCCATACTAGAGTGCACTGTGGTATTAGATGTTTTGTCATCCAGCTTTTAATACTCTTGATTCTGTCATGACAAACCCGGTCTCCCCAAATCTCACTGTTCTTTTGCTCTAAGTAACTGTTCTCCTCTCACCTCATATGATATTGTAGTTGTGTCTTCATTTCTATCTCTATATTCTCTGCAACTGATGTTAAGGGCCTTCAAATTCTTCTGGCTCCTTATGTGTTGTTCTCCTGATTGTTCCTATCCCACCTCCCACATTTCCTCTACCTAGATGGTACCAATTCCTCTCCGGCTCCACACAATTCTTCACTTTGTGATGACAACTCCATTTCCCATTGATATACGCTTATCCATTCAACCTCCTTGATTTACTTCCTCTAACCTCAATTTACCTCCTCCAAAAATTACCATATATTCCTCTGACATTCTTATAACTCTATCCTTCTCTGTTGATGTACAATCTCCTCCTAAAACTCAGTCATTGAGGGTTGGTCGCCTCCACTCTCCAACAGACCTCCTCCCTCTAGGGACGATATTTTTCTACTTCCAGAAACTTTCAAGCTCTCTGTCTCAGCCTCCATCCTCAAGGTATTGTAGGTCCTCTCCTCACAGTACTCCCCTTCTCTTGCCACTCTACCCAAATGATCTTCCCCCAACTCCTAATTGACTCCCTAGCCTGCCAGAATGAAATGTCTTTTATGTAGCAGGATATAAATTCTCATTGTGTTATGCATAATAATATCAAGAACACCTGTGTGCTGAGGGCAGTATTGATAGATGATTGGGCCATGAGTTAGTGGTCACGTCATCTGAAACGGGGTGACTTGAGGTTACAAGGAGGCCACTATCTTGGATTCCACGAGGGTCAGGAACTAGTAGGTGTGGGACTAGGTTTTGGGGGATCCTGGTTTCCAAACGATTTCTTGGTCCAACTAATTTACCTGCAGGGACATTAATGTGAGAACTTAATGCAAGCAAACTCCCGAAACATCCAACGATATATTTTAGCTGTTACCTGATCAGGCACTATCCATGGACTTTAGCATACTTGCTCATGGCCACAATCTTTGGCTGTGCCCACTATATATTCTAACATATAAATGGGCCACCAGCCATGCCCCTTGATCTTGAGCATTTTGTACATCGTTTGGCCATGTGCACTGTATATTTTAAAATAATAAAATGCAATAAGTGATGGCCCATGGCCATGCACATATGTATCAAAAAACACTACACAGCCAGAGCTATAGCCTTCAACCATATCCACTGTATAATATATACACTAACCTGCCAATAGCCATGGGCTTCAGCACAATACTAGCCAATGGCCACAGCCTTTGACTGTGTCGACTGTATATTCTAACATATTAATGGGCACTAGCTATGGCCTTAAGCCATGGCCACTGACTACAGCATTCAAAATTGCCCACTGTATATTTTAAAACAGTGATGGGCTACGTCTTTAACCATGAACATTGGTATTTTTCAACACTAACCGACTATTAGTTTAGTTTAGTTTATTTATTTCTATAGCGCACTTAACCCTAAGGTATCTATGCACTTATACTTGATTACATAGTTACAGAACAAGACAGATATAAATTGAACTATATTACAGACAGTACAGAAGCAAAACATATAGCAGTTGACTTGTGTTACATAGCAAGTCTGAGAATAAGGTAGCGGACAAATGTACCATGAGAATTATGGAAACAGGTAAGATGTAATACATCACAAATACATTTTCTGACCAGTGCCCACATATGCTTAGAGAGAGTGTATATAAAGCAATGAACTACAAAGTTACAGGAAAGAACAAAGAATAATTAGTAGACAGTGGCAAATATTTGTAAGTTAGTTTTGCTTGGCGAAGAGCCAAGCTTTTGTGCTGTTTCTGAAGTCCCAGAAGGATTGTTCTGCTCTGAGAAGGTTGGGCAGGGCATTCCACAGCTATGGTCTTTATTGCTCGTAAGTTACCCAACCTTTGTCATGGCCAAGTCCACGTACTAAATTGTTATCAAGGTAATCAAAGTTTTCATGGGCTAACTTATAAATGATGTTATGTCTAATTCCATTATTGATGTAATCAGTTATATACAATGTGATTTGTAATGTCATCAGTTTTCTCATACAACTTGTAATTAGTGATGTCATCAGTGATGTGTTCTGTGATATCATCACTCTGGTCATAGGCTGTGCAACAGGGGGCGTGAAGTGAAGGTGGCTTTAGCTGAATCTTAGGGGTTTTGTTGTGTTAAGTTCTCACCTTAATGTACCTGCAACTAAAGTTGTTTCCTTGAATTTCAAGGGTTTTGTTATTCCATAGATTTTTAGATCGCTTCCAGACCACTAGCATGATCTTCGGCCACTGTCTATTTTAAAACGCAACCAGACCATAAGTCCTGGCCTTCGTCGTTAGCTGGTGGACACGGCCAAATACTACCAAACCACTAGCCATGGCCTTGGACCATGGCCGGCCGGCACAGTCACTCTACATTTTAAAACACTTTGCAACCCATCACTCAAAGAAGTTCATCAATCACACACTGATTTTGTCCTGTTTTGACAGTGGTATTGTTATGTATAAAAGATTGCAGGTTTTAAGAACTCACAATGTTTTTAGGCAATGCCCAGCGATATTAAATTATGTGCCCTGGACCAAACACTTTGGTTAAGCAGCATGCTCCGAGCCCCTTGTTTTATGGATGATCTCTTGTTGACTGGTGTGATACATCGTAGAACCCCAACTAACCGCATGTAAGCCACATATAAAAGGGCAAAAAATGACCAGCTGCAAAAATAACAAATGCCCAGGTACTTTTGCCACCAAAGCGAAAATTTAAATCTGTCACCCATGTATATATGCACAGTAAGTGAACATATATCTTAACGTGAAATATACAGATGTAGTTCAATAGACCTACTCCTTAGACATAAGTGTGTGAGACTAAATTGAATTGGATTAAAAAAAAGTAATGAACACCATAAACATAACCTGAGATAGGAAATGTTCCAATAAATATGCTGGCAAAATATTAAAGGAGCTCACCTTTTAAACCCAAGAATCTGTCATGAAATATTCCCTGGAAAACTAAATCCCAATTCGAAACAAGTGCTTGTGGTCTTGTGAGTAAGCGCCCACACTGGGAACATGACAACCCAAGTAAAACCCTAGTAGTAAAATACTTGAGCATGCTTGCCAACCTCATAAAAACACAAGGGATTGCTTTGGTCATCTGAAGTAAAGCTACGCTGTCCACCCATATGTGTCCTTTACTTGTGCCCTGAAAAGCAGCCACAATTATGGGAAAATAACTGCACCAGTGTCCAGGATTGCAAACTCTCTTGACATATTGCGGGCAGATACTCATGCCTTACTTGCCCTCTCATCATTTCCCCTCCTCACCCCCATGTCGTGCTTTCAACAATACTCTGCCTTTTAAAGATAACTTGAAAATTACACATACAATAGTGTCACGCAAATATATGAATCTTTATAGAACTGTATCAACAGACAAGGTATTGGTTCAACCACTGTGCATAGACCATTGATCAATCCTCTCCTTAATATACAATGTTATCAATAGGTGTCAGTATTCTTTCCACAAATGAGAGTTTTCAACAGATTCTTCACATTCAAATGTTATTTCAATTGATGATGAATATGCTCCTGCCAACACGTGTTTCGATCTTACAGAAAACAGTTCTTCTTCAGGGCCAATGTATCACCTTTACAATGCTTCCTATAGCATGTTGATTCTGCCTGCACTGATCTGCTCCGCGCAGAGCGATGCGAGATATAACCACATTTATAGCCGAGGCAAACTGGAAAAGAAAAGTAATTAAAAATCTATTTGCAGGTGAATATAATTGCAAACTATTTTAATCTACAGGTGGGGATGTTGCTGGAGGACACCAAGTGAAATTTAGGAGTTATAGGAGGTCCAAGGTCTGAGTTTGCAACACAAAGCTTTCTGTAGCTTTAGTCTTAAATAGCTGAATGTCAAAGAAAACTGCATCACAGAAACAGTGTGTACTATGGGGGAAAAGGAGAGGGCAGGGCAGGTGAGGAGGCCATCTGGGTAGTTACAGGAGCTGATATAGATGAGGGGGCACTTGATGAGGGCCTTGGGGGCAGGAAACATTATTTGTGGCTGTTTTTCCGATATTTGCTGCTATATCTGAGGCTGTACAGGACTACAGATCACCGGTGACTGTGGTCTATTTCTTTTTAAACATTATTTCTATATGTATACTGACGTCGGTATGACAAATCACTGGCCATTTCCAAAGTCTGTGGTCATTGACACTGTAGGTATTTGGTAGTCTTATTTATTTTGGTTGTGTGTTTTCAGAATTTCTTACATGTGAGACTTTGGAGAAAAAGTGTTTAAAAAATCAATACAAAAAGGAGCAACCCTACTCTGATTGTAGATGACCCATACACTGTATTTTAGCCAGTGTATTGTCACCCATTTTATTATATCTTGTGTAATTGTACCTATTACATGTGTCCCCATCTAGTTTACTGTCATGTATTATACTCTGCTTTCTTTATCTTCATTTATCTTACATAACTATATGAGCAGTCTTTTACTGTATCAATCTTTTAACTTTTATTGTATTATACAACTGGAAGTGAGCCTCTGCCCCCTTTCACTAACAATTTGTAACTGCGGTTATAAAAAAAAAAAGTGACACCTCGTAAATTCCCCAAATCATTGCCTCCACAATGAATTAGTATGATGTCTGGTTGCCCTGTAATTGTAATTATCTGACTGAGCAGTTTTGGAAAAATGTGGATACAATGCATTCCCCACCATCCAAAGCATTTATTGCTAAATCTCTCAAACCAATATGGTAATATTTAGTTTCTTACAAAAAGACAGCAACCAAAACAGCCAACTGTCTCTGATCAGCCACACAGTTTTTAAAGCAGCCTGATATGTGCAGCTGTTCTTTGTTTCCAGGAAAATGATTCCTAGTTTGAATTTATAGTATTTCTATGAATAGGGTATGTATGATGTGTGTGTTTTGGTGTAATTGGTTGGTGTTACAGTTGCAATTTGCATTTGTCTGTGGTAGGTTACACCCAAAATGTTTCACCCATTGTTGTATTTTGGTTAGTATATATAGTCCTCTTTTTGTGATTTTAATTTTGGAAAATATAAATAATATCACTTTATGTAGTTTTGTTCTTTTGATTGTAGAACTCTCTATGAACTATAATCTCATTGTTTGTGTCTGACCCATCTTTTTACCTGTTTTTTAAATCTATCCACCATACCTTACCCCAATCTTGTATCTCCTAACTACTATGCATACTTTGTGATCATCTACTTTAAATAACTCCATGAGCAGTCATGAGCAGTCATGTATTGTAGTGGCACCTTTTAGGTACCATCCTTTCACTACTGTCTCTTTTGTCATTAATATTCCATGCTTAGATTAAAAAAAATAATAATTCGGACAGCCGCGGCTATATACAAGCAGAGTGATTGGTGCATTGAGGATTGTGCTGGGCAAGAACAATGACTGTGATATTTACCCATGGCTATCCAGCACCCACTCAGTACACAGCGTTGCTACCGGTGGGTAAATGTGGCACCCTGTGCAGTCGTGGGTATATTCTGGCAAATGGCACATTGTTTGTTTGTGGACGTGTGGTAGCTGTGGCTGGCCGACATTTTGGGTGGAGTATTATCATAGATGCATTGAGTGTTTTGGGGGATTGGGAGAGACTATGGGAGTGGAGGAGGACTATGGGGACTGGAGTGGGACTGTTAGGCATTTTAGGGACACTTGTTGAGAGTTTTGGGGAGTGGAAATACATTTTTTTATTCATAGTTCTTTTTTGTATAGCCACAGCTAAGAGCAAGCAGCCATGACGGGGCTTTTCTATAACTGCGTCTATAACAAAACACGTGCGTAGGTGCGTCAATGCTTTTTATCACTATTTGGTTATATTTATTAACATCTTATTGTTATGTGAATTTTATTTATGTGTGTTATTTTTTCTGCTTGGGTGTTCTCTTATTTTATTTCAAGTTTTGAAGGCTGGCTTAGTTTGATTTTGGGCTTTCTGCGGCTATGAAAGATGCTGATGGGGAAAAATAGATGTCTGTAATTTTCAGTGTTTGTTATAGGTTGTTGTTCCTTTTCTATTTGTGTAGCTGTCTGTGATAGGTTATGGTGAAAAATGTTATTCCTTTTTAGTAGTGTTATTAGTATATAGTCCTCTCTTTCGTTATTAATTTGGAAAGTATAAAGGGAACCATTTTCTGCAGTTTTATCCTTTGGATTCCAGACATCTCACTGTGCACATGGCAAGAGTGTGGCTGATGTGAAAGTAAGTGTTAATACATGTTTACATATTTGAAGGTTTATTTACAAAGTTGTGTGTGTTAGTTATATTAACCATTGCTATCAGATGGTGTTCATTATTATCTTTTCATCTGCTCTGATCATATGGCAAGCATTTATTAATGTGTTTTTTAATGTTCGCTAACATGGACAGACAAAATTGGATTTGTCAATCAATGGCATTTTTATACAGGCATTTGAATTGTGTATTCATGTTAGTGAGGATGAAGCTTTATTTGTTTGTATTTGATGTAATTGTATTGCACTTATATCTATGCAGTACTCTTACTTGCTTTGAGTTTTCTGTGAGGTAGTACAATTGATGGTGTATTTCAAGTTCATTTTAGTGTATTTTTTTATTTTTATATTTTCTTGTAGCTGAATCATTCTCATCATCCCAGTGATCTTGCACCAGATATTGTACAGTTAACTCCTGTGAAATGCCAACCCATATATAACACATAGTGGTAGTGCTGGAGATGTGAGCAGCACATCTGTAGGCAGTTTAGGATAACCCTTCTTTGTGGACCTCTCTAGCATTTCTGATGTTTCTTCAAATGGAATGCTGCAGTGTAGCAGATGTTCAAGACACCGGATGTTGGTGGCAGCACCTTTAGTGTGTGGATGTTGATTCTGCACAACCACCGCTCACAGCTCCAGTGAAGAGAGAAGACCACATGTAAGGCAAAAAAGGCTGCACTCAGTATGGGGCCAACCGTCTAGAAATGTTTGAAGGCCCACGTTTTAGTGTCTTGTTATCCAAGGTGCACTGGACTTTGCCCATTACCTTATTGTCACAAAATACTCTCATAACTGAAACATTGGAAGCAGTAAAATTGGAACAGAAGTAATGACAATGCTGAAGAAATGCAGGGTTCATTTACTGTCAGTGCCATCCCACTGGAATTGGATGTTTCCAAGCTTTGAAGTTGAACATTTGAAGGTCCACGTCTTAGTGTGTTTTTGCACACGTTGTATTGGATTTTCTTTATTTTGAAAAAATACAGTTTTCCTTTATCTTGACATTTTTCAAACTATCTGCAGTGGTCTTCCAGGCGTTTTTTGTTTGTTTTTCCCTCGGGTGAAAACGACTGCTAAAAAATGATAGTACTAGTGTTTCTACCTGTGTGATTGTTTTCTAACCATTGTTCTCCAAGTTCACTTATCTGACTCTATTCTCTCTTGTTCTCCATGTTTACTTAACTTTCCCCACCCATTGTCCCGCAACCACTCAGTATAAATATTTATTTTCACCCAATTCATATATCCCTGTTTGTTTATTGTAGCATTCATTTTTATTCAAATGTATGCAGACAAGATGTTGAATGAATGTTGAGGGACCCAAATTGTGTGATGGCTGTGAGAAGGACCCCACTGTAAAACATTTCCACAGAATTTGTACATCGGTTTCCTGATCTCCTTTTTGCTGTGTTGGTCCTTCACCCGGTATTATTGTCAACTGTCAGCAAGTGTTTTTTGTGTAGCTTTTTTTTTATTGAGGTAAAGTTGAAGCCACTCACAGCAGCTTAGTCTAAAAGTTTACTTATCCCACTCTATATTGCTTTGTTGTCCAACTTTACATGCCATACCTCATCTGTTCTATTGCGACTACCTAGTATAATTTATCCTGTTTATACTTACCTGTTTATATATTGCTGTTCATTTATTGGATTGACAGTTTAAATACTTTTTTATATTATTATGTGTTTTTTGTAATCCAATTCGGGGTTTTTTTTCTCAATGACCCAATGATTAGTATGTGAAAAGAGTACACCAGTGTTGTATGGTACACATGTTGTACCATATATAGTGCATGTGATACACTGCATGCAAGATTTGAGGGTCCTAAAAACCTGCATAATAAATTGTGTTTCTTAAAGTGTGCGTGCTCTTTAACTAATTATGCGTTCTTTATTTATAGATAGTAAGATACTGGTAAAAACCTATAAAATTCACAGAAAAAAATGTTCAAGTTCAGTGAAACAATGTTGTTAAAGGGCCGTCATGATTAAGTAAAACTGAAAAATGCCAGAAATTCACCAGTTATGGTGAGTTAAGCAACCATAACTCGTGCCACCACCATGCACTGCTAAAACTGCCACCCGTGACATGAAAGATGACATCACATATTATGGCCATTTGTTTTTCTTCATTGAAATATCTAGGTCAGTTGTTTTTCTTCAGTAACAGTAACAATTTTAAAATTGAAAAGGTGATTTGTATCTAGACATTAACCTTGACCTATGTTGTTGAGCTACTTTCATTAGTAGTTGGCCTGAGCTCATGATGCACATACATGGGCAATTCAGCATGCCTCAAAAACACAATTCCTGTGTGTACATGATCATAAACTCTAATGTTTTTGTTATTTTCTTATGATGCTGTTTGTTTCCATCTTACTGGAGTTTCGCTGTATGTGCTTCAGATTCCAATGCCTTGTGTCTCTTTACACATATTGCTTATGCTAACACAAGTGTTGTATTGTTAGCTATTAATTTCAAATTTAATAATAGACAAATTTGTGATAGCCTTGCATTTGTTATTTTACTGACTAATATTACCAGAATAAATATACTTTACTTCTGTGATGCATGTTGCAGCCATTTGTTATGTGTATGCATTATTATGTTGTTTTAGGAACAGGAACACTCAAATATAACATTTTATTTAAATGAGTAAATTTTTAAATACATTAAATAGTTCATCAGAGGTCCCACAATCATGCATGATATGTTGCTACCAACATTGTACACACAACCCCTTCTAGTGACTTTTCATCAGAATTAACATGACATGTGATGTCATCAGTGATGCCATCACTGACATTTGTGATGTCATCTTTCATGTCCTGAGTGTTATTCTTAGCAGTGCATGGTGGTGGCAGGAGGTATGGTTGCTTAACTTACCATAACTGGTGAATTTCTGGGGGTTTTCGGTTTTAATTTTAACCATAACATTCCTTTAAAACAGTTGTTTTGTTGAATTTCATAGGTTTCTATTAGTGCAACTTATACTTGGAAGGGTTACTTAGTTGTATACAGTAAGAAAGCTGAAATCTCTGGGTGGTTTTCTGTGAAGAAAAAAAAAACAGTATAACATGCTAACTAGGATAGTTTAAAAGCTTTAATTACATAACATTTTACATATAGATGTACTTTGGTGACCCTCATAAACAGTGTATTCCATGTACTATGATTGGTACAACATTAGTGTGTGCTAGACTGTTGTTGTATTGACATGAAATAATCATTGCGTCATTAGAAAAAGAAATCAATAGAGGATTAAAAACAATATTCTACTTGTGTGAATATAAGTGTGATAGTATGTTTGTTTGAAGTGTGCTGTAATTAAGGGAATGTTTAAATAAGTTAGATACCTTTTGGCATATTCTAACTGTTTTGCGTTTTAAAAGCACTACAGTTGTATTTTAGATACAGTTTGATACCAATTGCGTATCCTAACAGTTTATTATACAATAGTTTAGTGATTACATTTGTGGTGAAGGAATATTAAGTAGGAATTTGTGATATTTGGTGGTAATGTTGGCATATTGTAATTATATTGGGTTTTATATAAAGTATTGTAGTAACAAAAACTGTGTGGGCATATTTGTAGTGTATTGCAATGAAGGGTAGTTTTGAAGTAGTTAGATTCCTGTTGGCATATTCAAACTATCTTGGCTTTTGAAAGTACTCTTGTAGTATTATGGATGTAGTTAGATACCCGTTGTTCTATTCTAACTGTTTTTTGTGCTACAGTTTCATGACAAAATTTGGGTTGAAGGAATATTAAGTAGGAATTTGTTAGATCTCTGGTAACCTATGTTTTGGAGTAATGGAGATGCTGTTACATTCCATCCAATCAATGTCTTTTTTTAACATATGCAGTGTAGTGTCCTGAAGTGCTTGTGGCACCAGTGTGGTTGATCATGTCCACTGTTGTGAACGTTTACTTGCAAGAGATACTTGGCCCTGTGTGAAGCTAGTAAGATCACAGTTGTTTTTGGTACCATATGCATTGCACCTTAGAAGCATTAGTATCACATATTGGCCATGCATATTTATTAGTGTGCTTGAACGATTTTCTGAATTACAAAAAAGGGCATAATATGCTATGATTTGCATTCTGCAGAAGCTGGTGAAATGGAATGGATTCAAATTTGGTGTGGATACATACACAAATCATTCATTAGGGATATGCTCTTGTGAAACATGGTTGCAAAGAGTGCATGTATGTTTCCACGTGTATGAAATCTGGATGATTTCATTTATAGGGATGCTTTTGGTTTCCAGTACTTGTTGTAAGTACATTAGGAATTCTTATGGATCTTCTTGTGTGTTTATGGTGAATTTTACTATTCATCCACAGTAGTCCAATTCTTGCCTTATACCTGAGACAATGTAAGTGCTTTCATGATTATGTAGGGCATTTCTATGAAGGACAAGCATTTGCAAACACAGCTGGTCTGAGCCGTTTAAGTAAATGTTGTGAACAATTGGTGGCAATTGGAAGAGAAGATTGATTGTTAAATTT
The DNA here is from genome assembly GCF_040938575.1 of Ambystoma mexicanum. Lineage (NCBI taxonomy): Eukaryota > Metazoa > Chordata > Amphibia > Caudata > Ambystomatidae > Ambystoma > Ambystoma mexicanum. Next base: position 1,170,141,150 of record NC_090931.1, on the reverse strand, counting down.
GCATAGCAATTTACTCCAGTTGTGTTGCTGAATTTAAATGGACCAGAGAGTTGTGCTTCTGCATCCTTTGATGGGATTGCAGTTCTTTTTAGAGAGGAGACATTTCTTTCTTTGCCTTCTGATAGATGTGAAGTTGAGTTTGTACTAGACCATGTTGTGGTGGTTTTATTTGATGGAGCAGCAGTTGGTCTTTTTTTCTTTAGCAGTACTGATGTGAGATCTATTATAGGTTATGCTTGTATAAGTTTTCTTTTCAAAGGTTTTCTTTTCAGAGGCACAGGGTACATATCTAGATGAGGTATGCAGTGCATGTAGGCTGTTGTATTTTACGATGCAAGGAATGTCAGGGGTGACATTGTTACATCAAAGTTAACAATGAATAGACCATTTAGTGTAGGCAGACGTGAAAGTGCTACGTAACTCATACCATTTTAAAAGACTGTGCTGCCAATGTCAATCAATGCATGATCTAGGGTTATACCTTCCAATTTGTGAATGGCGACCGCATATGTAAGAGATTTGTTCTCTGTATACGTCCATGTTTTTGAAAAGAAGGAAATGTCCTATTGTGCAGCATATTCTTTTAACTTTTGCACGTTTGTCAAAGTGGATGTTGAAAAACTGAATGTTGTTGTCATATGGATATGTTTGGAAGCCAACAACTTTAGCAATTGATCCATTGTTCTTCATCAAGGATACAATTGAGAATACCTCTGTAGTTTAGACACAGAGTTAATACTTTTTCTAATCCAGCTATGTTGGAGATAGATTTTTCAAAACTATTTAGTCATGCTGTTGCTTTTTGACACATAGGGAGTGTCATGTTGTGCACTTCTAGTTGTCTGTAGAGCTGATATGCAGAACGGGTTGCATTCCTTTTTTCAACATTGTACTGTTTAATTGACTACAGCTTGCAAGGTTTTGGATTAAGGACATGCATTTTATATTTTGTTGAGTAAATTGGTCCATGGCATCAAGAGCAGATGTGGTTTGCCCGTTATAGCTCATGGATTAGTCTAGTATTGAAGATGGATTTTGCATCTTTTGCAAGCAGACCAGTTCTTATGCTTTTTAAAATGTTAGCAGAGGTGAGATCTGAAGACTGACACATGTATTGAGTTAGTTACCTGTAGCAGAAATGTTCCCAGACATTTACATTTTCAATGCTGCCAAGTATGTTGCAGGATTGTTTGAGTCCTAAAGATTTGAAAATATGTATTTCGAACAGAAGGTGGAAAATGTATTTAACATTTTGTCTGAATCTGGGGTCTTCAAAATACATGTGTAAAGAGTGATATTCTGATGCAGTAATTTGTGTGGATCTTTCATCATATCTTCCTCCTTTTACTGTAGGATAAGAGAAGTGGAAAATAACACGCTTTTTCCCCATATGCTCATTGGGGATCCTTTGGCCTGACACATTTCATATGTTTCTAATGCATCTTCAGTGGTGTCTTTGGAGTGCAGTGGCTGAATTCTATACTGGTCTAAAATGTTTGTTGCAGTAACAGGATTTTCATATTCAAATTGGCTGGGTGGTGATGCATTTTTAATTATTTGGGTGGTTTGTCTTATGTTTTCCTCTATGTTTACATTTTTTAGTGTTCATTGTTTTATTTAAGATATTGTAAGATATTGTAGGACTTGTCTAAATTTTTGTAAGTTGATTATTTGTTGCCAAATGTGTTTGTCTTTTGTTGGTAAACCATTAACTAGAACACACAAAGATTGATCTATTGCCAGTGTACTTCTAGATTTTCTACATTTTCATTAAGATCTAATGGCAAATATGCTACTTTGCTACAGATGACATATAGTAACTCAAATGTAGGCAATGTGACTGTTTTCAGCTGATGGTGTATTGTAGCTTGAAATGGGTTTACTGTTTGGATTATACTGCTCTTATACAAGGCTTATACAGAGCTTTTGGAAGTGGGAATATTTCTAATGTATTAGTGAGAGTGCTTTATGGCATTTGGTTATTGCCAAACTATGTATTGGCGTATGTGCAAACTATTTAGGGGTTAGGTATTTTGTATTTATTTTCAGCTGTTAGATATGAAGCTAATTTGAACCATTGGAATTCCTCATTGTCCTCTACTTTGTCGGCTATATCTTCTATGTTTGTGCTCTTTTCATAAACAATTCTGCAACAATGGACACTTGCTTGGTCTGGTATTTCAACAGATGTGTTTGAAACATAGCTATTCCTTTTTTGTATCTGGTGTTAGAAGGTTGGTGTTTGTGAGGCTTTCTCCAATGTTTTCTGAAGTTACAGAATGCTCTAAGTCAACTTCAGTTACAAATATTTACTTTGGATGTGATCTTATTCTTGAAGGAGCTCTTTAGTTGTTCAATGTAGGAGAATGCTATTGAAATTGTGCAGTTCAGGAGCAGGACATTTTGCATAGAATGGTCTAAGCACAAGATTGTGTGTAGTGGTATGGGGTGTTAACATTTTGATGTGGTGGAAGGTGCTTTTGTTCAACTATTGTTCAAATAGTTATTGAGGAATTGTTGTAAACTTTTGAAGGATTATTGGCTTACGTCACACTTTGAGCTGCATGTCTATTTTTACACTGGACGGTTTGTTTTGGCAAAAGGAACATTTGGTTGAAAGTTTGTTAAGGGAAGTTTTTTCTATAAGGGTTTATTTTGCCATAATGGTGTCTCCTACCATTTCATACCCTCGGCCATTACTGTCTATGGCAAAAACATTTTTGTTCTTGTTGTATAGCCTCTTCATTGAAATATGGTTCTTTGCTGCTTGTGTGAATCCATTCACTTTCACAGAAGTTTGAAAGATAGCTATATTAACATTGTGCCTGTTTAGAAGTACTTTTTGTAATGTATGGATTAATTTAGTTAGTGGTTTAAATCAATATAAATAAGTTTCTCTTTAGTAGAAATGTGCTGTCAATTAGAGCTTCAATGATTACTCTTCTGCAGTAGATTTTAAGGGTAGATTGTGACTTTTCAGATGTCTTCATAAGATTGTGAGGAACTCTATGGTGGAAAATATTTTGTAAAATGTATTTTTTGAAATACTATACTGTGGCCACATTAACATTAATAGGTATAGGTCATCTTTAGGAGGTGGGCGGTAAGGGGTTAACGGCACCGGTAATGGTGCTGGTGCTATTAACCTCTTACCGCCCTATTACGAGGTCTCCTTGCGGAACCCGCAAAGGCTGCCCTTATCTGGTCCCGCAAGGAGACCAGGGAGCTAACATTGGGCACAATATTAATGGGCCCGTTGTTAGCTCCCTTACCATTCCAATTGAGCCCTATGGGGGCTTGAATGGGAATGGGGAAGTACCGGGGAATGACCCGATGAGTCCTCATTTGAGGAAACCGGACCCGAGTTTGAAAGCAGCCATGACGCAAATAGCGGCATGGCTACCTCCAAACTCGTATTGAGGCCCATCGTGTTTGGTTCATTAGTAGCTATGCTTTTGTTTGTACATTTTTCATCACTTTTAGTTATTGCAAGAGCGGCCTGACTTGTTTTTAGTGGTGGCTGGTTTTGTGAGTGAGGTTATTAGCGTTATTTACATGTTTTCTTTAAATTGTTTTAGAGTTCGATGAGGTCGATGACTATATGGCTTGCTTTTATTATGATCTGCTCTATATTCTTCTATGTTTTCTATGGAGTTGCTTTTTAGAAAACATTCTGTTGTGTCTGTTGGAAAAGAAAGTTTGGGCTTGAACTTTGTGGAATGTATATGCATGTAGCGTGCATGGGTGTGTGGGTGCGATTGCTTGCTGAGATGAATAGAGTAATGTTTGATTGTGTAGTGGGATGATAGGTGTTGATGGGAAGGTTGAAAGAGTAAGAGTCTAAACAGGTGTGATGGGCTTGGGTTAGTGAGTAAGGGAGTGGTGGAGCGATTGAATAAGTAGGGACATCTCCGTGAGATTAACTTTACATAAGCTATCAACACCCCCTACACATCAAAGGCCGGACCCTTGACTGGATCATCCCGCTTAACATCCCCATCCAAGTAAACTCCATTGACCCAGTACCCTGGACCAATCACTTTCTGATCTTTTTCACCATGTCCCAGGTGCCCATTATAACCAAAAACACTGAAGACCCTTCTCACATCACTGCGAGACACACTAGAAAACTAACCAAGAAAATAATGGAACCTACCATTCAGGCTTCTCTTGACTCATGCCCAACAACAACAACCCAGAAACCATTATAATGGCCTACAACTCCTCACTCCTCAACGCCCTGGATCTACACACACCCTCAAAATATAATACCTGTACAAAAACACCGCCATAACTGGTTCACTGAGGAACTAGCAGCCTTAGGCAAACTAAAATGCTCCAAAGAAGACATCTGGAGAAAAAGATCTCTCCCCTCTAACACAGAAGCATTCACCATCAGCGTTATCTCTTACACATCTGCAATTATCAGCACAAAAGCCATCATCTACAATAACTGCATAAATGTCAACATCTCTAACACCAGAGAGCTTTTCAATATCCTCAAAGAGTTTGAGACACCATCCCCGCCCACCACAACTTTTCTCAAATACAAAGCCTGGTGCTCCCCGGTTCAATCCACCCTGGCAAACAGAATCCTGAAACTTAGAGACCAAACTATAATCAAGAAATCCCAGCTCACCTGTGCCAATTCCAAAAACTGACACCTTTCACACCCAACACTCCCCTTTCAATTATCCCCTGTCTCACCAGCCGACATGATCTCTACCATCCAATACCTCAAAGCCTCCAATTGCACTGGCGACATCTGCCCTGTCCACCTCATCAAACTCTGAGCTGAACCCCTTGCTCCGACCATTGCCAAATTTATCAATGCCTCCTTCAAATCCTGCACTGTACCCAATTCCATAAAAGAAGCCTGGGTCACACCACTTCTAAATAAATAATTCCTCAATCTCACCCTGCCAACAACTACCGTCCCATCACAACAGTACCCTTGTAAGAAGGTCCTCACAGACCTTATGGATGAGCATGAAGAGACATCACCCACAGTACCTAATATGGAAACCAAGATGGCACCTCTTTAGCTCCATCACAAAAGAACTTATGAGCGGGTCTATTCTTTTTCCAAAATGGTGACCTCTGCTTCCTACCGTTCCTATATCGCTACTGAGAAAAGAACAGGTAGGTGCATTGCTACTTTGCACCAACTTACTCTGCCCTTATCCTTGCCTACGGCACAGTTATACTTTTTACTGGTACTTCTTTAGTGGTCCTGTTCTTCTTTTCTTCTGTTCTGCTCCACCTTGTTACTCTTTTCTAGTCCTCTTGTAATTATTTTTGTTGATCATTTCTACCCCTTGTTCTTCCTTTTCTTTCCATGCCTGGCTTGTATTACTCTCACTTCAGTTACAAGTATTCTGCTCACCTTCCACCCTTTTGTCTGCTCAGTTTCTTCCTGTTCTTTCTTCTTACCTTTATCTCCTCTTACTTCTAAATTCCGAGCCCTGTTCCAGTCCCCTCCTTCGGTTTACCCGCTCAGCCCATTCCCATTCCAGGCTCCTTCCGCTGCCCTCAAGGCTGCCATTGCAGGCATCCATTACTCTTTGTTTCATCGGGATTACCTGCCTTGCTGTTCTGCTAGCTCCACACAGCTCCTCATGGCTACTGCTGCTAAGGCCTGTTCCACATAGCTCCTCGCTGCTACAGACAGTTCCACTTAGCTCCTCATGGTGATTGCAGCTACAGCCACTTCCACTGCCAGCTGGGTTTTCTGCCCTACGAGGGTTTCCCGAGGGTGCTGCACACAGGGTGTATGGAATCCAGAATCTGGCCTCTGGAAACCCTCTGGGAAGCTCTCATAATTCTTCAGATACAGAGGGTTCATCACAAGAAAGACAAGAACCAACCAATAGTGAGTAAGTTTTCATTGTTGCTAAGAACCCTTCCTCCTGAAAATGCTCAACTGCACTGCTTACCTACAACTCCAACCCCATCTAGAAATCAATAATCTACTAGGGATGTGCCAGTCTGAATTTAGACCCAGGCAGAGTACGGAATCCGCCCCCCTTGATCTAAAGATCCAACTCGATCGTATCTGTGACTACAGTGACCTATCCATCCTCCTGCTACTAGACCTCTTGGCAGCTTTTGACCTTGTCAAGTACACAAATCCTCTGCCATAGCCTCATTACCACCTTCAACCTCTCCCCTGAAGCGTCCCAATGGATAAACCCCTTTCTGAGCTAGCCAACCTCTATGGATTTTGCCAGATCAAAAGCAGCTGACCCTATCCCAGTTTCCTGCTGGGTTCCTTAAGGGTCCTGTCTCTTCCCCACTTTGTACAGTATGTACACCAAACCTCTATTTGATCATATGAACAGCCTGAACATTCCCCACACTAACTTTGCGAATGACATCCAGAACCTCCTCAAACTCACTGGCACCCCTAAGCTTGACTCTGCTAATATTAATCACATTTACAGCATCATTCAGGCATGGATGGTGAACCACCATCTCTGCCTCAATGACGATAAGATAGAACTGCTCATTGTCAACTTTCTGCACCACCTTACACTCCTTGACCCTGCTTTGCCTCCATTCTCATTGATGGGAAAAGAATCCCAGTATCCCTGCATGTCGAAACACTAGGGGTATACATGGACGCTGAAATCAACATGCACAAACACGTGAAATCAGTAGCCTCAACTGTGCCATACTCAATCTGACTCATTCACCTAGCCAGAAAAATCATTACCCCTAGCAATGTGCTTACTTTTGCCAGAGCCACCATCAGCAGCAAATTAGATTACTGCAATGCCATCACCAGTGGTACTGCCTCAAAAAAACCTTGATAAATTACAACTGACCTAGAACAATGCCCTCAGAGTGGTGTGGGGCCTCAAACAATCTGATCACTTCTCCCTAAGCAGACACAAAGCACACTGGCTTTCTATTAAGGCTTGCATTGAGTTCAAAATCGTCTCAATCACTCATCGATGGCTGCACAACACTGCCCCTCACTACCTCACCAACCGCATCTCCAAAAAGTCCAACGCACACAGCCTGCACTCCTCCTTCACCTCACTTACCACCCCCATATTCTCAAGAAAAAGAGTAAGGAGCTTCACGGTCATCGCTCCCACATTGTGGAATGCCCTAACACCCTGCCCAAGATGAACCTTCCTAACTGAATTTTCACAAACAAATCAACACTGCTCTTTTCAATAAATATGCAGGAATCTTTGTACCATCACTAACCTATCTTCATCCTGCGTAGTAACCATGTACCTGCCACCATATTATCTTGTATATAATTACTAGTGCCGTGATACCTCTGGGACTTGGGCGCTAACAATAAATAAAATAATAAATGAATGCATACACAAATTATGATGTTTTGAGGAAAACAGTGGGTGTTATAATGGTGGTGTTTCGATGGGAATAGAAAGAGTGTGAATGTTGTAGTATAATGAGTATGCGTGAAATAAGTGTTGATTCAAAAAGAATACTCTAGTCTAATATATAGTGAAAGTACATTGTTAGAATTCGAAAGATATACATATGTTAATGAACTTTGTAGAATGTGAAGAGTGTTCATATTTTGGGAGCTGTGTTTCCTGTAATTGTAAAATAAAGTTAGTGGGTATATGTGGTTATTGTTAAGTACAAAAAAGTTACACAGAGTGCTGCTGTTAATGCATATATGCATTTTTTTTACTTTCATGTAAATGCTCTACAAAGAAACATTTGAAACACACAGCATTGTAACTTCCACTTGATGTGAGCAGGTGCTGAATACTGCAATACATGGCAGTTGATAGAGTGGTTAACATAGCAAAGAGGATATGCATATTGAGTAGCTTATTACAGGGTAAGTGGCAGGACCCCTGAACATATATTTTTTTAAAAAGTTGAAAATAATACTTTAAAAATGTAAGCATACCTCTACTATGTCTTGTTAGATGCAGATGTTGTTGAATCTGCAAATGGTAATCTTGGAAAGTTGTACAGTAGTTTTTGATGCAGGTGGCTGTGATTAACAGGGGATATGTACTCTCAGAGTGCAAGTGTACATCTGAAGTGTTGAACTGAGATGACATGGTAATGTGTACAGTGTTTAGATGTGATTGGAGGATGGATGGGTAACTGTTTGAATGCAGCCAATGAGGTAGTGTTACAAACAGAAAAGTAGAAAGGGTGGAAGGCTGCCTTGTGTTACGGGGTCTGTGGGCACCGCGGTTAGTCCGTGCACATCGGGTTCTTTAATGATGCCTGGCATGCAAAGAGAACTGTGGGGCCAGCCAATTATATTGTGTAGTTGTGGTTTATAGGAAGACAGAGTAGCAGGTGTTTTGTTTTTTTTTCTGTGCAGTGAAGATGAATGTGTCTATTGCTATTAAGAAGCAGAGTATGTGGATGGTGGGAGATTGTTGAATGCAAGCATTGAAGGGTAATACTGAATGTTCTTTTATCTGTGGTAGTATTGGATGGCAAGAAGTGGATGTTTCATGGCATGCAGTTTCTGTGGTAAACTGGGAAATGTATCATTGTGTGTGAGTATGGCTCATTTTAAACATTCAGACATTATTATTGTGCATTATGAGGGACCAGTTTGGGCAATGTGACTGCTGTAACGTTGCAGTTTGCCATTAAGGTTTTCTTGAAAAGTCTAATTGAACCTTTTCCAACTGTGCAGATAATATTTTCTGCAATTAATCTATGGCAAATATGGAGATGTGCAAATGCATTCAATCCAACATGGAAAAAGCTAGGAAGCTTTTTTAATAAAGTTGTATGTGCTGTTTTATTTGCTTCAGGGATGGCATCTTTTGAGAATGAAAATATCATGTTGGATGGTGTATATACTTTCCGGAGCAATGGATTGCATTTAAATGATGTTGGGAATCACATTTATCTTTTCAATGTTACACATGCTTTGAAAAAGTTCATACAAACAACTTAAATGTAAAAATATGAAGTGTATTGCAATTCATTTGTTAGTAGGTGTAGGATAGAACAATGAGAAAAACAAAACAAAAATTGAAAACTGATAAAAACATAAAAGCTCTTTTAAGAGCCACCATTGTAGAATACATGTTTTAACTTGAGTTTAAACCTCCCCACCCCCTTTAATTGGCCATGCAATCCATTGACAAGGCAGTAGTCTGCGGACACCACACATGTCATCAGGGTCTTTTAAGGAAACCTGGCATGGAAAAGGGAGCACGGACATTGGGGGATCAGCCAACCAGGTTTGCTGGGTGTGGTGTGCAGGAAGACTGTGTAGCAAGAGTTATCTTTGCCGTGTGCTGTGAAGATGGCTATGGCTATGGCTTTAAAGAAGCATACTGTCTGGATTGTGGGTGATTCTTGGGTCCATTGGTTGAAGGTGTATTGTGAGCAGCGTGAATTATCTGCAAATCTTGGATTTCAAGAATTTGATATTTTCTGGTATGGAGTTCGAGGAATGAAGTCAGAGGACCTACTCCCGTTTTGGGAGAATATGGTTACTTTCAAGCATCCAGAAATCAACGTTGTTCACTGTGGAGGCAATAGTTTGCCTATATGACTGGAATTGTATTGCAGTTTGTAATGAAGGATACATTTGGAAAGGTGGTGGACCGGTTTCAATGTGGAAAAATTGTTCTTTCTCGCATAGCTCAAAGACAAATGTTTGTCCATAAATTAAAAAAGTAGGCGCAATGTGACCAAAGTTGTATGTGTTTTTTTGCGGGATGATGGAATGACATCTTTTCATAATAAAAATATCAAATTTGATATTGTGAACATTTTTTCGAAGCGATGGAGTGCATCTGACTGATGTGGGCAATCAGATTTTTCAAAATGCATTGAGGCAGTTTTTGTGAACACATGAAGGAAACACTGAAAAAAGCAAGAGCACGCTTTGCAAAAGGTGGAAAATGTTCAGCAGTACATTTGTTAGTTCAGGACATAAAACCACATTATCAAAAGAAATATAAAAGCCAGAAAAGGTTATTTTAAGAGCCACCATTTTTGAAAGAAAAACAATTAAAATTATGTTAATTCTCCCACCCTTGGAATTTTCAAGATGCCCGCAGACTACAGGGCCATAAAGGGTCCCATGATTATTTTTTCAGTTCTATTTGTTTTACTGTGAAAGTTGGCTCCTAAAGTAGACATTTTTATTTTGTGTTTTGTGAATTTGTATTTTTTTTTCTGGAGATACAAGGTAAGGTGGTAAGGTGGGGGAGGGAAGGAATGGAAGGGGCACCAAACACAGAGACAGACAGGCAGGTGGACAGGGGAAGATGTTGGGTGGCCTTAAATTTAAGGTAGGTCACAATGTTTCTGGTGCTCCTTGACCACAGCCTCAAATGCACTACAAAACTATTCCCCACTGCAGATTGGTGCATCTCAGTACAAACATAGTACTGTGACCCTCAAAGGGTAAAGGCCAAAAGCATTCTATATGGCCTGTGTACGGCCGTCAGGATTCTCTGGCCCACTGGAGCAGCCTGTTTGGTGACAGAAGCGGTTGAGGACGATGGGGTAGAGGCCGTCAACCTGCTTCTCCACATCTAAATATATAGCACCTTTTGAATTTTTGAAATTCTCACTGCGAGAAAACAAAAACAACTAGCCTAGATATGCCAGTGAACAAAAGCAAGTGGCCCAGATATGTGATGTCATCAGTGACATTTGTAGTTGCTTAGCTCCATAAATGCCAAATTTCTGTGGATTTTCGGTTTTACTTGTAACCATAACGCCTCTTTGACAACGTTTTTTCACTGAATTTTATATGTTTTCATTAGTGCTTATTAATTTAACCATAATATCTCTTTAACAAAGTTGTTACAGAATATATATAGACATATATAGACATATAGACATTACATGGCCACGCTAGCGGCCATTTAGTTATGGTTAAGTTGTTGTTTCCATAGGAAGAGCACTTTTTGGGTGGCTTATAACTTCGCTCCCCCTGGACGAATCCTCATCAAACTTTGCAAAAAAAAAGTATATGGGCCACTCTGAATTTCTTTGCAAAGTTTGGTGAGGATTCATCCAGGGGGGGTAAAGTTATAGGGGGGATCCCAAAACTTTGTTTTCCCCATAGACTGAATGGGAACATTTTTTTGCTCGTGCCTACAGCCCAAACCGCTGGACGGATTTTCACCAAATTTGGACACGGAGCAGCGGCTTGGTCCCAAAAGCAAGCTTTTGCATGTTTGGTGAAAATACGTCCAGTAGTTTTTTTTATAAAATGACAAAAAAGTAGGTCAAAATAAATTAGCCATATCTGTGTTCGGTCCGTGGACACACTTCCCTGTTCGCTCCGCGAACAGTGTCCTGATTGGCCAATCGGCTTGCGTGATGTCCGTAGACATGCAACGTGTTCGCTGATTGGGCGGTGTTAAGCTCGCCATCTTGGATTCGCGGACATCCGCGGACAGCGCAGTGAAAGTTTGTTCAAAATGATCTGTTCTAAATAAACTGAATGGGGGGGTGTTCTGAGGACTCAATATGTGTCCGTTTTGTTCGCAAGCAAGCTGAAACTGTTCTAAGAACAGTCGCGGTCTCCTAAAATGTTTGCAAATAAACAAAATGGGGGTGTTTTGGGGACGCTGTCCGTATTGTTCGTTGTCAAGTTGAAAGTGTTCGAAGAGCTCTCGCGTTGTCCTGAAATGTTCGTAGGGGGTGTACTGAAGATACTGTACGTATTGTTCGATTGCAAGTTGAATGTGTTCTAAGAACTGTCTCGGTGTCCTGAAATGTTCGCAGGGGGTGTCCTGAAGACGCTGTCCGTATTGCTTGATGGCAAGTTGAAAGTGTTCTAAGAGCAATCGGGGAGTCCTGAAATATTTGCAAATAAACAAAATGGGGGTGTTCTGAGGACGCTGTCCGTATTGTTCGTTGTTTAGTTAAAAGTGTTCTAGGGACTCTCGCGTTGTCCTGAAATGTTCGTACATAAACAAAATGCGGGTGTGTTCTAAGAACACACGCGTTGTCCTGAAGTATTCTAAGAACTCTCGCAGTGTCCTGAGATGTTCGTAGGGGGTGTCCTGAAGATGCTCTAAGAACACTCGCGGTGTCCTGAAATGTTCGCAAATAAACAAATTGGGATGTTCTGGGGATGCTGTCTGTATTGTTCTGTGGCAAGTTGAATGTGTTCTAAGAACACTGGGGTGTCCTGAAATGTTCGCAAATAAACAAATTGGAGGTGTTCTGATGACGTTGTCCGTATTGTTTGTTGTCAAGTTGAAAGTGTTCTAAGAACTCTTGCGTTGTCCTGAAATGTTCGTAGGCGGTGTCCTGAAGACGCTGTCCGTATTGTTCGTCGTCAAGTTGAAAGTGTTCTAAGAACTCTCGCGTTGTCCTGAAATGTTCGCACATAAACAAAATGGGGGTGTGTTCTAAGAACACACGCGTTGTCCTGAAGTGTTCTTAGAACTCTCGTGGTGTCCTGAAATGTTCGTAGGGGGTGTCCTGTGGACGCTGTCCGTATTGTTCGATGGCAAGTTGAAAGTGTTCTAAGAACTGTCTCGGTGTCCTGAAATGTTCGTAAATAAACAAAATGGGGGTATGTTCTAAGAACTCACGCGTTGTCCTGAAATGTTTGTAGGGGTTGTCCTGAAAACACTGTCCATATTGTTCTTTGTCGAGTTGAAAGTGTTCTAAGAACTCTCGTGGTGTCCTGAAATGTTCGCAGGGGGTGTCCTGAAGACGCTGTCCGTATTGTTCGATGGCAAGTTGAAAGTGTTCTAAGAACACACGCGTTGTCCTGAAGTGTTCTAAGAACTCTTGCGGTGTCCTGAAATGTTCGTAGGGGGTGTCCTGAGGACGCTGTCCATATTGTTCGATGGCAAGTTGAAAGTGTTCTAAGAACACTCGGGGTGTCCTGAAATGTTTGCAAATAAACAAAACAGGGGTGTTCTGAGGACGCTGTCCGTATTGTTCGTTGTCAAGTTGAAAGTGTTCTAAGAACTCTTGCGTTGTCCTGAAATGTTCGCACATAAACAAAATGGGGGTGTGTTCTAATAACACACGGGTTGTCCTGAAATGTTCGTAGGGGGTGTCCTGAAGACGCTGTCCATATTGTTCGATGGTAAGTTGAAAGTGTTCTAAGAACTTTTGCGTTGTCCTGAAATGTTCGTAGGGGGTGTTCTGAAGATGCTGTCTGTATTGTTCACTGGCAAATTGAAAGTGTTCTAAGAACACTGGTAATGTCCGCGGACATTAAAAGTTTCTATAGGCCATAGTTGAAATGTTTTACTCTATGGGTGTGATATGCTGCGGTGGTTGTGGCCAGGGCATAGAGTGTTGGGTGCATGGCCAAATGGCCATGCACCCAACACTCTATGCCCTGGCCACAACCACCGCAGCATATCACATTTATAGTTGCTGATAACTTTGGGTCAAAAACAAATTTATAAGGAACAAAGTTATAAGATACTATGGGTGTGACATGCTGTGATGGTTGTGGTAAGGGCATAGAGTGTATAATATACTTACTGTTTGGTTTAGTAACTGGAGTACATGTATTTCTTGTTAATTTATGTGATAAAAGAAAATAGCATGTTAGTATTAGTATTTTGTAATGGCTTTTTAAATTGTATAATCAACATTTTTTTTTTTGGACCCTCATATTAAGTAGATTACAAACCAGAGTACTGTGCAATTTGCTCAGTTTCTGTGTTCGTTGCTAAAAGCATTGGGTCTTTGGGAGAAAATAAAATCCATGTTGGATTAAAAAAAAAAACCTTTTTCTGTTATGCTACAGTTTATTTGTTTGTTTGTTTTCAGTGTTCATTTGTTGTTTTTGGCTAATGCTTTATACATTGGGTTGTTGCAATTTTTTTGGAGCAGTAACATATTATTTATTTGTTTGGATATTATGAAATTTTGGAGCAGTTAGATACCAGTTGGCGTATTCTAACTGTCTATTTTTTTTTATATATTTTAGTGATATTGATTTATCTGTTTGGATATTGTTAAATTTTGGGACAGTTAGATACCAATTGGTGTATTCTAACTGTCTATTTTTGGATATATTTTAGTGGTATTGATTTATCTGTTTGGATATTGTTAAATTTTAGGACAGTTAGGAAGCAATTGGCGTATTCTAATTGTCTATTTTTTGCTCTAATTTAGTGGTATTCATTTATGTGATTAATTGTTGTAGAATCTTTGGGCAGTTAGATAGCTTTTGGAATATTCTAACAGTTTATAATTTTTACTACACGTTTACTTGAGGTTTAAGTACAGTATAGTTATCAAATGTTGGTTTTAAGAACATTAAATAAGCGTTTGTAAGATTCGCTGGTAATCTCTGCTTTAGAGTAATGGTATTATCATTACATTGAAACTATCCACATTTCATTTTTATATATGCAGGGTAGTGCCCTGAATTGGTTGTGGCTCCTGCGTGGTAGATTATACCTATTGTTGTGAAGGTTTTCTTACCAAGTGATATTTGACCATGTATGAATCCAGTCTGCTTGCAGTTGTTTTTGGTACCATCTGCATTGTAACGTAGAAGCATTAGTATTACGTATTTACTATGTGTTTGTATTACTAACATGGAGTGATTATCTGAATTGCAGGTAGAACATAATCTACTATGGTTTGCATTTTGTACAAGTTGCTGAAATGGAATGGATTCACAATTAGGTATTGATATATATACAACGCGTTCATTGGGAATTTCTTCTTGTGCCACATGGCTGCAGAGAGTGCATGTATGTTTCCACATGTATGAAATCTGGAAGATTACATTTATAGGTATGTTTTTGTTTTCCAGTACCTGTAGTAAGTACATTAGAAATTCTTGTGGATCTTCCTGTGAGTTTATAGTGAATTTCACCATTCCAGCACAATAGTCCAATTGTTGTCTTATTCCATAAACACTCTATGTGTTGTCAGGATTGTTTGCTACATTTCTGTGAAGTACTAACATTTGTAAACACAATGGGTCTGTACTGTGTAAGTAAATGTTCTCAACAATTGGTGGTAATTGAAATAGAATATTCATTGCTACATTTGCGTAGCAACTTACACCAACTATATTTGAGAGTTTAAATGGACCAGGTAGTTCTGTATCTGACTGATTTTTTTGGAGTTTGTCTTCCTTCTTTGAAGAAGTACCTGGTTTACTTTCCCGAATTGATTCTTTTTTGCTTGTGGTACTTGATGAAGTATTACTTTCTTTTACTCTCTTTTGAGGATTTGCAGTGACATCCTGTTGCTTTTCTGTTTGATTTTTTTTTCTTTTATAATGTTTTACTTTTGGTGGAAGTGAATATGTTTTTAGATGGGGAGTGTATAGTGAACAAAGTCTATTGTATTCTAAAATACAAGGAATATCAGCGTTTATTTTACTTGCATCAAAGTTGATTAGAAATAGACCATCAAGTGTACGTAAGCGTGATAGTGCTACGTAGCTCATGCCTTCTTTAAAGACTGTGTTACCAATATTTATCAATGCTTTGTCTAGGGTAAGACCTTGTGATTTATGAATCGTGACTGCGTAAGAGTTATAGAAAATTGTTCTCTGCGTACATACATGTCTTTGAAGAGAAGGAATCGAGCTGTTGAGCGTCCTATCCTTTTAACTTCTGAAAGTTTGTCAAAGAGTATATTGACAAACTGAATTTTGTTGTCACGTGGGTATGTTTGAAAGCCAACAACTGTACCCAGTGCTCCATTAACTAGTCCTTGGCCCACATCAAGGTTACCTTTAAGCATTACCCTGCAATTTAAGGATAATTTTAATATCTTTTCTAAGCCTGCTGTGTTTGAGATTGATTTTTATAAACTATTTATTCTTGTTGTGGCTTGGTCACACATGCGTAATGTCATACCATGTACATCTAGTTTGTCTATGGCGCTAATTTCCATTATTGGTTCCATTTCTTTACTTAACATTATTTCATTGAATTTGAAACAGCTTGCAAGAGTTGGCATTAAGGCCATAAATTTGACATTTTTGTGGGCTAATTGTTCCATAACATCTGTAGCACATGCATTATCGACATAAAGTGCACTCATTTGCCGGGTTTTCAATATTGTTTCTGCTTCTTTAGAAAGTATACCAACTCTGATACTTTTTAAGATGTTGGCATAAGTGAGATCTGCAGATTGCTGCATGTTTTCTGTTAATTCTCTGTATTGGAAATGTTGCCAAAGGTTGACATTTCCAATGCTGCCAACAGTTTTACGACAGAGTTTGTGTCCTAATGTTTTAAAAATAGGCTCACCTTTTACTCGTGTTAATTGAAGAAGATCTCCGAAACAATAATGTGTTTTCCTGCAAAGAGCCCTTCATGGTTTGTTTTCAGTACTTCTTGTAATCTGGGGTGAATCAAAGCCAACATTAGGTTGGAGACCATGCTCACTTCATCTATTAATAGCATTTTCATTTGTTTTAATACTCTGCGTAGTTCCATTGCAGCTTCTTCAGAAAGTTTGTAATAGTCTAATTTGTTCTGGTATTCTACTGGCAATAGTAGTAATCAGTGTAAAGTGACACCACCTATGTTTTAGGCAGCTAAACCTGTGGGGGCAGTGACAACAGCTGACAGTTTGTTGTTTGTCAATTGTTGAAGGAATTTACTGATGATTTTGATTAGGAATGTTTTGCCAGACCAGCTTCACCACTGTACAGTAGTATAGGTTTATAATTATGGCAGAAACATTCTTTATTTTCATTTTGTACACCATGTGCAATTTGTTTTGTTACTTCTTCAAAAATGCTACGTTGTTCGTTGTTTAGTTTTGATTGTGGTATAGTTAAGTCTTCTTTATCTTCATACTGACACATAGTGTTTTCTACTTCTATCATAGCTAATTCTGCCTCATTTATAATTAGTGGTTCTCCCAGTGGTTCTTGGCTTCTTGTTACAGAAGGTTGACTACTGTCAGGAGTGTCTTTATCTAGTTGGGCCTGGAGTTATTCTTCGTGTTGCTGTTGATTGTGCAACATTGTTTTGTATTGTGTAAGGTTTACATCAGTTATAGTGCTTTCATTTGCTTTGAAAGCATCTTCATATGAGTCATAGTTTTCTAGTATGTCTTCTTCTTTTCTCCATGGTTTAAAGAGTTGTAGCAGGGACATGTAATATATTTCTTTATGTTGAGGAGTCTTCAATGACAATTTGATATGATTAATTAAATTTGGTTTAGTGAGTTTAAGTAAGCTGCCTTCACAGTTTGTCACTCTGTATTTACCTTTTTTCATCAGGTTTTATATTATTTTTGTATGTGTAGTTTTGGGCTATGTGGTATAGACACATGGTTTCCAAAGTATTACTTCTGTTTGGGTAGTATGTGTCCAATAAATTGTTTTTTAAAATGTCTTGGCTGTTGGAATCATGTTTGGCTATTGTTTCTATATCTTCGTATGTTTTTAGAACTCTTTTTCTAGATTTATCTGGACCAAGACTTAGCCATACTATATTTTCAGATTTACAATACAATGCAGTACAGGTTAAACGATCAGCTGCTTCATATGATCCACATTCTCTATGGGACAGCAGTTTTATGCCCAAGCTGTATAATTTCTGAGACACTGTTTTATCTGATGACAGGTCATTCCAGAGCTCTTGGAGCTCTGTCTTTTCTGCTTTGGTTAAGTATGCTGTGACATATCGTGCAACTGCAGTAGAATTGTTTGCAATGTACTGCACATATATGTTTGCATTCCATAAGTGGGCAATGATTGCATTATAATCATTGATACATTTTTCTTCTTCTCTTCTTTTTATGCAATATGTATTTTTAGGTGACTTACCTTTAACACTATGTCTAACTGAAGACATGAGGTTGTTCACTTGACCTGTATTTGTAACTGGTCTAGGGAAACCAAATCGGCATTTGGTGTAGTATTTCCCTTTGTTTTTGTATTTGCGATGACAATATTTGGCAGATTTATGTCTTTGAAATTGTAAAATTTGTGCATGAAGATCACTATTTGTGGATTCCGATGGAATTTCACAAGTGACATATTTTTCAATAAACTGTAAAACAGTGGCATCACTGTCTTGATCAAATTTAGGAGCATCTTTAATCCATAAAAATCATGTGGATATGTGGTGCTCCTCTGGCTTGGTATTCTTTTCTCCAAAATAAGTGTTGCACTTCTCCAAGGGGAGGAACAGTTTTATTACAAATAAAATGTAGCATAGCAATGAAGCGATGGTGAACATGTCTTGAAACATTAACAGGATCCAAAGAACAAAGTTCTCCTGGTGTTAGTATATCTATGTTTGTTTTGTTTTTATTTGATATACATTAGAAATCATGTAAATCTTCCCATGCATATTCTGCACAACTTAATGTAACAAATACAGTGGGTGGGCCAAGGTTTCTGATCATACAACGTACATCTCCATGACTTTGAAACCAGTACTCTTTAGTACCACACATATTTGCCAATAGATTTGTAATATTTGATTGTAAATCCTCATCCTTTTCTTGCACTTTTTTGTAATAACTGTATAGCTGTCATATTTTGAAAGTGGGATCCTGATTTTAATATGTGTGCAACTCAGTAACATAAAGTTGCTAGTTCACTTTCAAAGAGTAGGTGGAATATGTATTCCCCATTTTGTCTAAATCTGGGATTTTCAGAATACATCCGTAATCAGTGGTATTCTGAAGCTGATATTTGAATAGGTCTATCATCATACCTTCCTCCTTTGCCAGTAGGAAAGAGGAGAGAAAAGCACGTGCTTCTATACTTTTTTCCCATTTGCTGATTGGTGATCCTTTTGTTTGACGCATTTGGTATGTTTCTAGTGCATCTTCTATGGTGTCATTAGAGTGCAAAGGATGAATTGTATAATGGTCTAAAGAATTTGATATTGTAGCAGGATCTAGTAGCTCAAATTGACCAGTTTCTTGTGTTTCTTGAATTATTTCAGTTGTATCTTTCAAGTTTTCTTCAATATTAATTTGTTTGTATTATTCATTATTCTCTTTAAGATATTGTAAGGCTTGTCTAACTTTATGTAAATCTACTAGCTGTTGCCATATTTATTTGTCTTTTGTAGGTACTCCATTTACTAAGATAATTAAAGATTGCTGTATTGAACGTTGCACTCCTAGAGTATGCACATTTTCTTTTAGATCTAATGGTAAACAGACTACTTTTCCACGAATGCCTTTTACCAATTCAGAGGGAGGTAATTTTAGTTTTTTTGGTTGAAGGGGTATTATTGCTTGAAATGGGTGTACTGTTTGAATTATGATGCTCTCATATAAATTAAGTTGTTGTAGGGATTTTGGTAGTGGGTATAATTCCAAATAAGTTGTGAGAGCATGTGAAGGAGTTTAGTGTCGTCAAGTTTTGTAGTGCAGTAACTGCAAAGCATTAAGGGGTCACTTATTTCGTATTTGTTTTCTGCTGCAAGGTAGAGAGCTAATTGAAACCATTTAGAATCTTCATTGTCATGGTTTGGTACTTCAGCTGATGTACTTTTAAATGTTAGTATTTCTTTTTTGAATGTGTTTAGCAGGTTGCCATGTGTAGAATTGTTGCTAATTTGGTTTAAAGCTATTTCATTCTGTAAATGGCATTCACTTCCAAAATATTTTTTCTGGATATAGTCAATTTCTTGAAGTAGGTCTTTTGCTCTACCATGTAGAAGAATGTTATTTATATTTGCTAGTGCTAAAGCAGGATTTTAGCATAGTACAGTTCATAGACTAGATTTCTTATAGTTCAATGATGTGTTGATATTCTTTTGATATCATGGACGTGGTTTTACAAGTAGGTCCTGTAATGCATGCCAATGAATGTCCTTGTAGTCCTGTGTATTTGCGCACTGGACAGGTATCCATATTTTGCAGTAGTTTAATTTTGATTTTGTCTTTGCTTTTTACATATTGATTGAGGAATTGGCGTAAAGACATGAAAAATTGTTTAGGAATGTTACATTTTGACGTGCATGGCCATTTGTACACTAGACATTCTGATTCAGTTGAATGGAGGGGTAATTCTAAGTTTTCAGGGCATGTTTTTGTAAGGAGTACTTCTTGTTCCATTATGGTATTATTACCTTTTTCATAACCTCGTCCACTGCTATGTATGGCAACTGTATTTGTTTGCTTTTGTTTGTAGGCTTCTTCATTAAAGTATGGTTATGTGCTCGTAGTGTGACTCCATTCACCTCCGCAGATACTTAAGAAGTTCTTTCTGTTGACATTTTGTTTATTGAGAAGTCTTTTTTGTAATTTAGTTATTAGTTTTGTTAGTGGTTTTATTTTGTTTAACACTAAAATAAATAACTTTCTTTTGAGAAGAATTGCACTATCTATCAACGCTTCTACAAATATTTTCCCATGATAGGTTTTAAGAATTGAACCTGATTTCTCTCCTGTTTTTATAAGATTTTGAAGGACTTTGTGATGGAACATTTTGGCCAAAATACTTTTCTTGGTATGCTTACTTTGCACTATATTAAAATTTAAAGAAGTAGTTTTATCTGTAGTGATAGCTGATTTTCTGTTAATTGTTTTTTGGTTTGTTTTAGATTTTGATAGAGAAGGCAAAGTTTTTGTACTTGAAACTTCTTTTGTTTCACTAAATTACTGTATTAGCTGTTTTGTTTGAACTTTTTTTTACAAATTATGCTAGAGATGGATGCTTATGTTGGACACTTTTATTTTCATTTGCTCTACTTCTGCGTTGCTTTCTACGGACTTGACTTTTGGTAGGCATTCTTTAGGGTCTGTTGAAAAAAATAAAGAAGGTATGGGTTGGGGTGTTGTGCAATGTATGTGTGCTGTGTGCATGAGTGTTTGAGTAAGATGATGTATGTAATGGTGTCTGATTGTGCATTGGGAACTACAACTAGTAGGGATGTGTATTCTTCAATTAATATTTTACTAAACTCAGGTTCAGATGACAGAAAAAAATAAACTAGTGGTGTGGAGAAGTACAAATAGTAAATCTAATATATACAATAAAAACAGTTGTTTATTCTATAATATGAAAATTCTAGCGGTTGAGTTGGGTAATTTGTGTGTCCAAAAGTAGGAATTTGTGCGTCATTCTGGCTGTAAATCGCTGTTTAAGACATGGAGATTTTTGGACAGAATGGTGCACAATCTCTATTTTTGGCACAGAAATAGCATGAATTATGTATGTTTGAGTAATAATAGAAATATTATGGTGATATTCTACTTACTTTATTTCTAAAATGAGCAGTTTAATTCTTAGTTCTTCTTTGTTCTTGAAATTTGGCTGCTTCTTTTCAGGAGAATGGTCTTCACTGCAATTGTAAAAGAAACAAATTACTAATTTTGTTTGTATATAGCATTGTGTTTTATTGAGATATTGATTTTTTTAATTGAAATCCTCAGTGCCTTCCTTAAAACCATTAAAACTATCTTATTCACATAAGATACGTTGCATCAGTTCAATACTTATAATATGTTCTTAATGAACAAATTGTATTGCAATGAGTAACTGTAACAAACAAAATATCTTTAGTATGTCTTGTGAAATTCATAATGTACCACTGAATACCAACATTTCTGTAACTAAGCTGTTCTAGGTAATAGTGCCTTAATGTCATGCTTAAATTAAAGTAATCAAATAAATAAATAAATAAATGCAATTGTATAAGTATTATTTTATTATTTTTTGAGATTAGAACATAGAGTGTGTATGTATGCAATATTGTTTGAATATTTGTAGTCTATACATTTAATTTAAAAAAATGTTAGTTTAATATGATTTGATAGTGTCTGTATAAAGAAAGTAAATAGTATAAAGGTTTATAAGTGATAGTTGATTTTAGGAAATTGGAAAAAAGGCAGTAGATTCATTTTACAGATTACACAAGCTAAAAGTCAGTTTGAAAATGTGTTCATGTACTGTACAGAAAATATGCATACCTGTAGTTTGTGTTCATGCATATGGATATGCATGGAGCTGCAAGTAGAAATCTTGGAGACTTGTACAGTATTTTTTGTAGATGGTGCTTGCCAATGATATGACACTTGTACTCAGAGAGATTCACATTACATTTGCAGTGCTGATCTATGATGGTGCAGTTAGATGTAGAGGTCTTGAATGTGATTGGTGCATGGTCATGTGATTTCTTAGGTACATCCAATGAGGGAATGGCACAGAGAGTGAAGTGGAAATGGTAGAAGGGCTCTTCATTTTACGATGTGTCCGCGGACATGGCGGTAGTTTGCAGACATCAGGAGTTACATCCGGGGATTTTGGGGTTCAGAAGTCATGCAAATGAGAATGAGCAGTGAAAGGGATTGGTCAGGAAAGTTTAGTGGGACCCCAATCACACGGATAAGAAAGGGCGAGCTGAGAAAGGAAGATGTAGAGTGGGTTTTATTTGGGTAGTGAGCAGGTCTTCTCGTGCTCTGAGACGATATTCTCAAAAGCACTCCGAAGTTGCTCCCCCTGCAGAGTACTTTGTCACAGTAGATACATACAACTGTGACCCTCCAAAGGTAAGGGTCATCAGAATTATATATGGCCTGTGAGGCAGCTTGAGGAAGACGCTGTCCCACAGAGGTGTTCCTTGTGGTGACAGGATCAGAAATGGAGGATGAAGTAGAGGAAATCAACCTACTAGGTTCTTCGCAAGGTACAACTTTGCGAATAGCCCCAGAGTGAAATGACCTCAGGTGTTGCTTCATGGTCGTGGTCCCAAAGCTGTACGAACCGCGCTTCCCGCGACTGAGTATCATTTTGCACTCATTGCAGATAACACGGTTCGCACGAGCCTTAGGACCATTCCCATAAATGGAAAATAACCGCCACACCCAAGACTCACGTCTAGTGCGGGTAGTAGGGAATTCCTCTACCTCATTCTTGTCATCCTCTTCTTCCTCCTCTGCATCCTCACTCCTGTTCCCCTGTTCAGGCCCTTGTCGTGGTGGTGGAGGGGGTGTGGGTGGTGCTCAAGCAGGCGCAGCACCAGGTGGCAGTTCTGCAGCCAGGGATGTCATCTCGATGGTGGAATCAGCAAGTTGCTGGAGAAATAGCTGTGCTCTGAAGAATTGCCAGAGAATAAGAATAAGCTCTAGGGCGTGGTCTTTTATAGGTTTGCTTGAACGCGGTTCGCAGACATGCGCTCTGTCCGCGGACAGATCGAACACAAAAAAGGGTTCGAAAAGTTTTAAAAGATATGTAGAAACTCAGGATTACTCTGTGGGACTTGTGTGCCATGATGAGTTTTTATGCAAAAATATTGTGGATTACTCGAAAATGTACTTTCAAATTGTTCGGGGACACGAACATTGTCCGCATTCAGAACACACGATCACATGATCCCTTCACGAACAGGTCCGCGAAGGAAGCTCCTGTCCGCAGGACACCAAATGCACGGACATTGGTTTGCGCATGTGTGTTGATGTTCTACGGACAGTGTTCGGGTCCTGAATTAATTAAAAGCGTGTCACACATCAAACAAATATTTCTGGACATCGCCTATGCTCTAGAACAGTTTAAAGTTGCTAGCGAACACTACAGACAGATATAGTGTTCTTTAGGACACTTCCATTTTCGTTTTGATTACAAACTTTTCAGGACACCAATTGGGTTATTAGAACAGTTTGAACTTGCTAGCGAACAGTACGGACAGGTATAGTGTTCTTTAGGACACCTCCATTTGCGTTTAATTACGAACATTTCAGGACACCGCTTGTGTTCTTAGAAGTTTCAACTTGCTAGCGAACAGTACGGACAGGTATAGTGTTCTTTAGGACACCTCCATTTTCCATTTTCGTTTAATTACGAACATTTCAGGACACCAATTGGGTTCTTAGAACAGTTTCGACTTTCTAGCAAACAATGCGGACAGGTATAGTGTTCTTCAGGACACCTCCATTTTCATTCATTTACGAACATTTCCGAACACCCGCGCTGTCCGCGGACATCTACATTGTTTTTAAAAAATTAAAAAAATGGGAAGTAATTACAACACAATATAAAAATGTAACTTTATTTCACATATATTAATAATTTATGACAGAGAAGGTGAGGCAGAAACAGAAACAAAAACAGGAGAATTAGGGGTTTCAACATGATTGGTATCAGGTGAAGTAGGGATGGAAGTCTCATCAAAACGTTTTGGATTATGGAGAGGGTTTGGGGATAATTGACTGGGATATGGTGAGAGGGACAAGTACATGTGGGACAATGGTATGAGGTTTTTGTTTTAAAATGATCCTCAACAAAAGTTTTCAAATTATTAAAATTGGTCAATAACAAATCAAATTTTTCTTTTAAGCTGTCAAGCGTGTTTTCCATAACAGTTTCTTCAGACATTTGGGACCACTACCATGAAGCAACACCTAAGGTCATTTCACTCTGGGGCCATTCGCAAGGTTGTACGAGGAGCGTAGTAGGTTGATTTCCTCTACTTCATCCTCCGTTTCCTATCCTATCACCACAAGGAACACCTCTGTGGAACAGCGTCTTCCTCAAGCTGCCTCACAGGCCATACATAATGCTGATGACCCTTACCTTTCGAGGGTCACAGTTTTGTGTATGTACTGCGACACAGTACTCTGCAGGGGGGAGCGACTTCGTAGTGCTTTTGAGACTATCGTCTCAGAGCACGAGAAGACCTGCTCACTATGCAAATAAAACCCACTCTACATCTTCCTCTCTCAGCTCACCCTTTCTTATCCCTGTGGCTGGTTTCCCCCTTTACCCTCCTTTCCCCTCCTCTCCTAGTGTGTCGTGTATAAAAAAACAATTAAAAATATAAAATTACAAAAATCAAAAAAAAAATAAGGCTCTTTTCAGAGCCGCCTTTCACAGTTAAAAAATTGAAGTGAAAATAAATGAAGCAGGGTCCTTTGTATTTTTTAGAAGTCTGCGGACAGTCAGCGGAAATCTAAAATTTTGGGGTGCTACCTTATCATAACCATTGCAATTTTCTCTGGGACAAAGTGGTGGCTCTGGAAAGAGCCTTTGGGAGGTGTTTGTGTTTCAAAAATTATAAATACTCAACACCTACTTCAAAATGGATGCTGTAATTCTAAAAAAAGGTCGCAATGCATTTTGTATGTTTCTTAGAAAAATCTGATTGCCCGCATAAGCTAGATGTACTCCATCTCTGCGAAAAATGTATGTACTACGAAACATAATATTTTCATTGTGAAAAGAGGACATGCCAAAATCTCTCAGAAAGGCACAAACAGCCATATTGACATTGCGCCTTGCTTTCTCCATTTGTGGACCAAATGAAAAAGAATGAAGCCACATTTGTCTCTGCGCAATCCGTGAAAAAATTACTTGAGAATTTGGAAACATGTCCATGACCTTCCCAAGTCCTTCTTTTATTGCAAATTGCAAATTAATTATAATTATATATGAATGTTGCTCTGTCTCCAAAGTAGCACAGAGAGGTAACAAGTCCAACCACTTCATTCCACGTACTCCATGCCAGTGTACTTCCACATGTGGGAATCCAAGATCTACAGCTACTCCACAGGTTTCTGCATGAACCTTCAACCAATGTATCCACGAGTCTCCCAAAATCCAAACTCTGTTTTCCGAAACACACAGCCATATTATCTGTTCTTCTCTCAGCAAAAAGAGTATCTGAGAAACTCTCTCCTGGCACAATACACCCACTAAATTTCCTGACCAATCCCTTTCAGTGCTCATTGCATGACTTCTGAACCCCAAAATCCCCGGATGTAACACCCGATGTCCGCGAACTACCGCCATGTCCGCGGACATATCGTAAAATGAAGAGCCCTTCTACCATTTCCACTTCACTCTCTGTGCCATTCCCTCATTGGATGTAGCTAAGAAGTGACATGACCATCCACCAATCACATTCAAGACCTCTACATCTAACTGCATCATCATAGATTAGCACTGCAAATGTACTGTGAATCTGTCTGAGTACAAATGTCATATCATTGGCAAGCACCATCTACAAGAAATACTGTACAAGTCTCCAAGATTTCTACTTGCAGCTCCATGCATATCCATATTCATGAACACAAACTACAGGTATGCATATTTTCTGTACAGTACATGAAGACATTTTCTAACTGACTTTTAGCTTGTATAATCTGTAAAATGAATCTACTGTCTTTTTTTCAATCTCCTAAAATCAACTGTCACTTAAAAATCTTTATACTATTTAATATCTTTATACACACACACACTCAAATCATGTTAAACTAACATTTTTTAAATGAAATATATAGACTACATATAGTCAAACAAAATTGCATGCACACTCTATGTTCAAATCTCAAACAATAATACTTGTATAATTACATATATTTTTTTATTTCTTTATTTATTTAATTACTTACATTTCTATAGGACAAGCGGCCCATGACATTGAGGCACTATTAATTGGAAGAGCTTAGTTACAGGAATAATGGTATTCAGTGGTACATTATGAATTTCACAAGACATCGTAAAGATTTTTTGTTTGCTACAGTTAGTAATTGCAATACAATGTGTTCATTAAGAACATATCATATGTATTCAACTGGTGCGACGTATTTTATGTAAATAAGTTAGTTTAAATGGTTTTGAGGAAGGCACTGAGGATTTCAATTAAAAAAATCAATGTCTATATTAAAAACAGTGCTATATACAAACAAAATTACTAATTTGTTTCTTTGAAGTACGAAGAACAACTAAGAAGTAACATGCTCATTTTGGAAAAAAAGTAAGTTGAATAGCACCATAATATTTGTATTATTACTGAAACACACTGTAAGGTTAATTCATGCTATGTCTGTGCCTAAAAATAGAGATTCTGCACCATTCTGTCCAAAAATCCCCATGTCTTAAACAGCGATTTACAGCCAGAATGGCCCACAAATTCCTATTTATTGACACACAAATTACACAAATCAACCGCTAGAATGTAGATGTTATAGAACAAACAACTGTTTTAATTGTATAGCATTAGATATACTATTTATACTTCTCCACGTCACTAGCTTACTTTTTTCTGTCATCTGAACCCCAGTTTAGTAACACATTAATTCAAGAATACCCATCCCTACTAGTTTTAGTTCCCAATGCACAATCACACACCATTACATACATCTCTATCATCTTACTCAAACACTCATGCACACAGCACACATACATTGCAGAGCACCCCAACCCATACCTTTTTTATTTTTTTCAACAGACCCTAAAGAATGCCTACCAAAAATCAAGTCTGTAGAAAGCAACGCAGAAGTAGAGCAAATGAAAATAAAAGTGTCCAACATAAGCATCCGTCTCTAGCATAATTTGTAAAAAAAAAAAGTTGAAACAAAACAGCTAATACAGTCATTTAGTGAAACAAAAGAAGTTTCAAGTACAAAAACTTTGCCTCCTCTATCAAAATGTAAACCAAATAAAAAATAAAAAAAAAATTAGCAGAAAATCAGCTATCACTACAGATAAAATTGCTTCTTTAAATCTTGATATAGTTCAAAGTAAGCATAACAAGAAAAGTATTTTAGCTAAAATGTTCTGTCACAAAGTCCTTCAAAATCTTATAAAAACAGTAGAGAAAACAGGTTCAACGCTTAAAACCTATCGTAGGAAATTAATCTAAGAAGCGTTGATAGACAGTGCAATTCTTCTCAAAAGAAAGTTATTTATTTTAGTGTTAAACAAAATGAAACCACTAACAAAACGAATAACTAAATTACAAAAAAGACTTCTCAATAAACGAAATGTCAACAGCAAGAACTTCTTAAGTATCTGCGGAGGTGAATGGAGTCACACTACGAGCACAGAACCATACTTTAATGAAGAAGCGTACAAACAAAAGCAAAAAAATACAATTGCCATACATAGTAGTGGTCGAGGAAATGAAAAAGTAAATAATACCATAATGGAACAAGAAGTACTCCTTACAGAAAATATGTCCTGAAAACTTACAATTACCCCTCCATTCAACTGAATCAGAAAGTCTAGTGTACAAATGGCCATGCACGTCAATGTGTAACATTCCCAAACAATTTTTCAAGTCTTTACGCCAATTCCTCAGAAAAGCAAAGACAAAATGAAAATTAAACTACTGCAAAATATGGATACCTGTCCAGTATGCAAGTACACAGGACTACAAGGACATTCATTGGCCTGCATTACAGGACCTACTTGCAAAACCATCTTCCATGATATCAAAAGGATATCAACACATCATTCAACTTTAAGAAATCTAGATTATAAACTGTACTATGCTAAAAGTCCTGCTTCAGCACTAGCCAATTTAAATAACATTCTTCTACATGATACAGCAAAAGACCTACTAGAAGAAATCGACTAAATCCATAAAAAATAATTTGGAAGTGAAACACACTTACAGAATGAAATGGCTGTAAACCAAATTAGTACCAATTCTACACATGGAAACTTTTTACTACACACATACAAAAAAGAAATACTAAAATTTAAAAGTACATCAGCTGAAGTACCAAACCATGTGTGTGTATGTTGCCGCAGAACTTTTTATAAACGTAACACAAAAACTGTAGATCTATCATACAAAATAGAAGACAATGAAAATAGCAGAAAACAAATACGAAATAACTGACCCCGTTATACTTTGTAGTTACTGCACTACAAAACTAGACAACAACCAAACTCCTTCACGTGCTATCACAAATAATTTGGAATTTTATCCACTACCAAAACCACTTCAACAACTTAATTTATATTAGAGCATCATAATTCAAACAGTGCACCCATTTGAAGCAATCATATGCCTTCAACCAAAAACTGCAAAATTCCCTCCCTCTGAATTAGTGAAAGGTATTCGTGGAAAAGCAGTGTATTTACCATTAGATCTAAAAGAAAATGTGCACACTCTAGGAGTGCAACGTCCAATGCAACAATCTTTAATTATCTTTTTTTTTTTTTTTTTTTTTTTTTTTATTTTTTTTCGGTTTATTACAAACCTTTAAAATAGACAAACAAACATAAACCAAACAGTATCCCGACATCCTCCCTTCAAGAAACCCCTCTCAAGTTCACTATCAATCAGGCAGAGCACTGTCCTCCATCCTCATCAGTCGACAATGCATTCAGGCGAGTTTCAATTATCATTAGAAGGCGAATCAGTGGTAGTATCAGTTTCATGTCCCATCCTTGGAACATATGAGCCCACCAATCGTCAGCACAACGGGAGGGGTAATTCAGGCCCCATGGCCCCAAATGAATTGTCCTTTCAGAACGCAGAGCCGTGCAGAATAACACCAAATGTTTGAGGGTTTCCTTGGCTTTTATACATAGCCTACATCTTAAGTTTGAAATATTATTAGCTTTCCATAACGCCAACCGCTCTTTAGTTTTGAATGCGTTAAGACGCAACATCATAAACACTCTTCGAGCCTGTGGATCCGGAAACAACACAGTATAGCGTTGGGGAGCGTTAACTGGCCATGTTTCCAGTGGTACATCCTTCATCATTGACGCTGTGACGCGTTGTGAGCAAGTTTGATCCCAATCCGCACGCCAGATTTTCAATTTGGCAGTCTTCGGGTCATTATGTAACAAGTCCAAACTAATTCCATGATCACTCAGTATCTCTTCACATCTTGAAGACCATAATGACACCATACTATTGTTGGCTGGCGTTGTATCGTGAAAGATGTCAAATTGTGGTATATGTTCGCGTAGGCGAGATTTCCGATACAAGCTCACCAGAGCCCAACAGACCCTAGCGTGTAACGAGAT
This sequence comes from Ambystoma mexicanum, assembly GCF_040938575.1. Lineage (NCBI taxonomy): Eukaryota > Metazoa > Chordata > Amphibia > Caudata > Ambystomatidae > Ambystoma > Ambystoma mexicanum. Next base: position 1,170,111,512 of record NC_090931.1, on the reverse strand, counting down.
TAGAGACAATTCATATCTCACACAGGATGTCGAAATTCCCCTTGGGAGAGACAGGACCTTAGACCAGAAACAATGCTCCAGGGAAGACCATACGTCGTGACTACAACCCAGAGCGTTTTCAGCACCATATAATAGAACTGGGACTACCTTTTGCTGATAAAATGCTAACACTGGTTTTAGGGAGAATTTCCCAAATTTTGTCTGAATGATGGAAGCTTGACTGGCCAGTTGTTTGCATTTTCTTTTCTTTTCAGTAATCCATGGTCCATCGTTTATAGATGAGTTTATTAACATGCCTAAATATTTTACGCTCTGGGCTGTCTGAATGGCCTCCTGCCCTATGTACCAACTTGGTTTCCTTGATTTCTTTTGGTTTTCATTCTTAAGGTTTTGTAACACCAGAATTTCACATTTTTTTGTGTTTATCACCAAGTGATTAGATTCAACATAGTGGGCCACCGCATTTAATTTCCTCTGGAGACCAACAGGAGTTAGGTCCATAAGAACGAGATCGTCGGCGTATAGTAGCCAGCTTAAGTGGGACTTAGCAACCTTTGGTGGAAAGGATCTTACCGAATCAATTGCTATCCCTATATCAGAGATGAATAGGCTAAATATCGCAGCAGCTAGAGGACAGCCTTGTTTCACCCCTTTATATGTTTTGATTGGGGCTGTTAGATTTCCAGACTGATCCAACCGGATTTTTATGGAGGTATCGGAATGCAATTCTCGAATAGCTGCTATTAAGTCAGCTGGACACCCCCAACTTTGTAGTTTTAACCACAAGAGAGGCCTGTCGATGGTATCGAATGCACATGAGAAGTCGATAAATGCCAAATAGACCTTTGACTTCGATTTTATCGCCTCCATCTTCATCAGATTCAAAAGTAACAAGTTCAGTGAACAGCCCACATGCTTTACAAAACCAGCCTGTCGTTTGTCAACGTGATTAGATGCAATCGCCCAAGCCACAAGTTTTTGTTGCAACATTGTGGCATACATTTTCCCCAAAGTATCCAGTAAAGCCACTGGCCGATAATTTTTTGGGCAAGATCTGTCCCCCTTCTTAAATATTGGGACAATGACAGCGGTTTTCCAAGATTTAGGAGACATTTGATTCTTGCATATTCTGTCAAATAAAGTTGCACATATGGAAGCCCAAAGCTCGGGATGATGTTTAATAGTGTAGTTAGAAAGGCCATCCGGACCAGGGGCACGAGAGTTTTTTGCCTTATGAATTATGGACACAATCTCTTCTCTTTCGAACGTTAAAGACCACGGTTTCGCAGTTGACACAAATGAAGTGATACCATGGTCTTCAGCTTTATAGAGGGTTTCAAAGTGATCAATCCACATTACTTCCGAGACCATACATGCCTGTAGTGCCATTTGGGGTGCTTGAAAGTTATTAATAAGTCTCCAAAAGTCACTCGAATTTTTGTTCTTTAATATGGCAAGCATCTGCTCGGCGTCGTTTTGCACTAGAATGTTTTTGTGCATTTTTAGCCAGTTCTTGTATTTTTGCTTCGCCGTCTTGATTTCCAATTTATGAGAGACGATATTGAGAGACTTAGCTCTCCTAAGGGCAGCACGCATCCTTCGTTTTTGAATTAAGATTTCGAGATCGAAGTGATGGGCTCGCACCATGTTAGAATTTTTTAAGCCAACCTTTACACTTTTAAATTGTGTCAATAAATGGTCGTATTCTAGATCTGGACTTAGGTGGCAGTACTGGGTCAACACGCCCTTGACTTCTCTCTCTTCCAGTCGTAGGCGAACTCTATTTGACTCGACTCGGAGTTTATGAGCCCATTTTGGTCTTTGGGCAGGACCGTCTAATGCCAATTTCATAATTAACATGTCGTGATCACTGTTTGCTTTGACGCAGATCCTTAGTGATTGAATCCTTGGATGCAAGGCTTCGGACACAAACATGTAATCTATGGTAGATGAAGACTCCCTACGATGCCATGTGGGGCGAGCTGGTATATCCCCACAGGTGCTCCCGTTCAACATTTGAAAGTTACGTAGACCCATTTCGGTCAGCCACGCTTGAGCCACAGGGCCTTGCACTGAGTTTAATTCTTTAAATAGGTCAATATTTAAGTCTCCACAAATAAGGATCTTGGATGAATCTGATGATTCCATAAGGAAATCAATTAGATCAGTTATCTGGTCAATGAAGTCCATTTTTCCTGCCCGTGAATGATGCCAATACAAGTTCAAAATTGTGATCCTCTCTTGCAAACGCTCTTGTTCACCAGATCTCACAATTATAGTCTCCTGAATATAGGGGGAATGATTGATGGAGTTTTTTATGCGCCAACCTGAGTCCCTTCTCACCATCGTTAATAGCCCTGACATAGGGCGGCCATGCATAGCTTTGATGGCAGGATTTATTACGCTCTCAAAGCCTGAAGTAACTGGCAACTCACTTAGCCATGTTTCCTGTAAACACACGATTTGTATATTGTCACTCCAAATTGTATTGAACAAATGTGTAAACCCTCGTGTGTTCCAGGATGCTACGCAGCAGGCCATTGGGGTTGTCGAATCCTGGCATTATTGGATATTTTTTGTGTTTAGGGCCCCTGCCAACCAATGCCATTGGTGGTTTTCAGTTTCAGATGTTATAGGTTGATGAGTCACTTGAATCAACTCGTCAGAGGTCTCTTTTCTTTTAATTGTGATTCTTATTTTCTCCTGATGATCAGCAGGTTGTGCTCTAGCATCACTTGATGACGTATGAGTTATCCTTAACGGGCCCCGTGAATGGATGTGTTTTTGATCATCGGGGTGCGTCAAAGGAGACGGCCCTTGGAAGGTCATAATCGCTGTCTCTTTTAATGGTATAGATGTCAAAGGTGCAATCGTAGGTGCTTCCTCTGAGTAGCCAGTGGTTCCATTGGGGATTGATCGAGACACGTCAAGCTCAATGGTTTTGTAGACGTCAAAACCCAGTGAAAACAAAGCGACATTTTCCTCCAAGATTGATGTAATTAGGAAATTCGAGGATAGATGGAGCACCACCTTGTCGTTCGTACCTTCAACCGGAAACTCCACAATTTTGATATCGTTTGAAGATATCGCACGTAAGCTTGGAACAAGGTGAAGTAATCTGAGGACAGTTCCTCGATTCAGAATCAAGTTTTCAGTTGGTTCTAGACTCTCAATTGTCAATTTGTAATTTAGGCCATTGGTCGGCATTGGCTTAGAAACGCCTTCCTTTGCGGTTTGAATACTTCGGCCAGACCCCCATTCTTTCTCCTTTCTTTGGTTGCGTTCCCGTGCCTCTTCCATGGAATTTCCATTTGACGGCCTAAGGGGATCGAGTTCATTGGTGAGGTTATTGCGTGGCCCTGCGATAGACAATGGCCTCCCTGATTGAACAACTTGAGTTTTAGCTAAGCATCATTTTCTCTTCTCGTCCATTGTCAAAAACCGTGGGCTTAATGACAGCAGAGGTGGTAAGGTATTGTTAACACATACCTCTATCAATTCGCAGGATCTTTCATGCGGCCCGTTTTTTTTGGTGGGATTTCTGCAAACAACTTCTCCGATATCTGGCAGTGCTTTTGCAGAGTTATCCGGATCAACAGTGGCCCTCTGCTGTGCAGGTGTCTCCTTACATTGGCTGGATTGCACATTTTGTAGAGATCCTACCTTATGAGGCAGGTCAGCGTTTGTAGGTATTTCAGCTTCCAGCTCTACATATTCAGGATCGTCATAAGTAGATAGATCCAATAATTCTGCCACGTCAACCGCAGATGACGTAGAAGTCGTTGATTGTGGCTCGGTGACCGGACTTGATTGAACACTTTTTTGTTGAGTATTTACTTGATTTGTAATTGACACTGGAGCAGTTGTAGACTTTACCAAGTCAGTAATGAACGCCTGGCCCATTTTGATGTTTCGCAGGAATTTCCGTGCTCCAGTTGCAACTTTATTGTTTTTTTTTGCCTTTTGATTCTTTGTTTTCTTGCTGAATACAGCAAGTTTTAATTTTGGTGGTAAAGACTCCGGTTTCCCCGTAACGTTGGAACCGCCTGTAAAAATAGGGAAAACATTTGGTAACCCCACAGTGGCGGATGTTGGTTGAGCTTCTGAAGCCAATTCCATTTGATTGCCAATACCTGAAGATGAAGCGGTTTGAGGATCATTACAAATTTTATTAGCAGCACATCTTGCCTGTTCAAATGCAGAGTTGAAGGACAAATCACCCTCATTCGGTACAAAAGAAATTACGGAAGAGCAAGGACCAATCATTGACGAAAGCTCAACGGCTATGTTTCCTGCATCGATGGGAGCTACAGATTCCTTTGAGGTCGCCAATACTGGCTCCCTCACGGGTAGAGTAATCTGCGTTTGCTTTAAAGCCTGGGTACATTGAGAATCGTGAATGGTTGCAGCCTCAGAAAAAGGATGACGCTGTTTGTTAGACCTATCAAGTTCTTGCTCAACTTGAACACTCGATTGCTTTTCGTCAGCGAGGGCACGCTCAGCGTACCTTTGTCGCGTTGTGTTGATTGAATCATGTTTAAATAGGGCAAGTGTCTCCCGGGCGACTTCAGCAAACAACCTTTTGTCTGAAGAGTCGCTTTTTCTGCTCTCGCTCAATAGATTGAAGGCTGCATCCAGTCTTTTTAGGCTCTCACGTTGTTCTACATAGGAGCGATCGCAGGTTTTTTCTATTTGAATTAGTTTGGAGTTCATCATTGCCACAACGGTGGTTAGGTCCTTCGTGGCCTCATGTATATTTTCATAAAGTTTCATGAAAGGCGCCAATGAGATTGACGAGGAAGCCATAAAAAGGGCTTGCAGATCAGTCGAAGATGACGCTACTGGTATATCTGCCATTGTTGTTTTATCCTGGAACTCCAATAAATTGTCGGAGTGGGGCTCATTATCGCGACGTATTTTCGGAAAAGGTCGTTCCATTAATGAGGAATCCATAGAGGCGTTATGAAAGGAATGCTCGTTACACTCTGGCTCTTCAATGACCCCATTCTCTTTCCTAATAAGATTGGCATGTCTTTTTTGAGAGGTCAGGTGAATGTCAGATATCTCGAGCCTCGAGACCCCATTTGGCGGATAGTCAAAAGACTTTTGACGTTTATAGCAAACTTCAGGCCATATGTCACACGATGCCCCTGACAACTGACTGTTATTTCGTTTTGCCGCTGATTTGGCTTTTTTGTCAGAAGGCGACCTCGGATCTTTGGCTATCTTAGATGCGCACACTTTATTCAAGAGCACTAAATTTTGCAGCACTTTATTCACCATCCCCAAAGAATCTCTTCTTCTGATATTGCTAGAGTTACTAGGATTCAGCTCCGACTCACTCGGGTTGCCATTATTCAAGCAACAGTCATCCCCCTGCATGCCTGACTTTAGAATAATTCGTTGGAAACTTAGGTCATGCGAGATTGGTATGAATTCCAAGTTACTTGTCACACTCGTTGGGGAGCTTGCAGAGAACACTGCATCTGAGTCATTACCCATGAGTGCTGCATCCTCACATGGGAGGCTTGAAAAAGAACACTTGTTCAAGCATACTGCTGCATTTATGAGCCCAACAGAGTTCGACTCATTAGGCAAAGCCGGTTCGTGTCCTGGAGAATGGTCGCCACCAGGGGGAGCTCCACTCTCTTTCCGGCAAACGGAGGCCGCCTCGCGTTCAATGACGCTCTGGCGGCGCCGATTCGGGCACGGACTCACTCCTCCTCCCGCCCCCTCCGAGTTGATCGCGTCGGAAGCTCTGGGCGGACGTCTCTCAACGGCGTCCGCAGCCGAGACATGAGTTCCACCTCTGCTCGGCGGGGCCCCGTCAACGCCAACACTCCCAGCGCAGGGACACTGTAACTCCGGCGAGGCACCGGTCCCGGCGGCCACAGCAAACAAACGCAAGGGACCACGGCCGTCAGACACAGCGCCGCCTCCCGCGGCACTCTCCATTGAGTGAGTATAATTATGCACTTCTTGCACAGACACGGCTTCATACATATCGCTCATAGGTTCAAATACAGTATCGCAGAGAGTGTGGGTGTGTGTGGTATTCCCCCAAGGGGTTTCAGTAGCATGTTCATGAAGTACAATGGCGTTATCGTCAGCTATCTCTGATGAACACGTGTGATAGCGACTTACTTTCTGGGTGCAAACTGGCCGTAGCACATTAGAATCAACTGGTAAGGTCGCACCATCCCGACGCCTCTGTGCCCGTGTCCTCGCTACAGGAGACAGGGCAGATGCCATTTCCACTGCCCGCCACTCGCCAAACAGCTAAACAGCTCTGAATCCTCAGCCCTTTCCACCTCAGGGCTTCACGCCACAAGGGTCACAGAGGCGGCCTTATGTAGTCAGCTGGGTGGTCAGCTGACCGACAGGATGATTTAAAGGCACACGCACCTCTACCCACTGCTATGGGCTTTGTAAAGTTGAAAAGAAAGTCTTCTAAAGATGGTTGGAAAGTCTCAGCTCTCACTCCTTTTCACTCGCCACAGCTAAACAGCTCTGAATCCTCAGCCCTTTCCACCTCAGGGCTTCACGCCACAAGGGTCACAGAGGCGGCCTTATGTAGTCAGCTGGGTGGTCAGCTGACCGACAGGATGATTTAAAGGCACACGCACCTCTACCCACTGCTATGGGCTTTGTAAAGTTGAAAAGAAAGTCTTCTAAAGATGGTTGGAAAGTCTCAGCTCTCACTCCTTTTCACTCGCCACAGCTAAACAGCTCTGAATCCTCAGCCCTTTCCACCTCAGGGCTTCATTATCTTGGTAAATGGAGTACCTACAAAAGACAAAAGAATTCGGCAACAGCTGGTAGATTTACATAAAGTTAGAGAAGCCTTGCAATATCTTAAAGAGAATAATGAATATTACACAGAAATTTATATTGAAGAAAACTTGAAGGATACAACTGAAATAATTTAAGAGACACAAGAAGCTGGTCAATTTGAGCTCCTAGATCCTGCAGCAATATCAAACACTTTAGACCATTATACAATTCATCCATTGCACTCTAACGACACCATAGCAGATGCACTGATAACATACCAAATGCGTCAAACAAAAGGATCACCAATCGGCATATGGGAAAAAAGTATAGAAGCATGTGCTTTTCCTCTACTCTTTCCTACTGGCAAAGGAGGAAGGTATGATGATAGACCTATTCAAAAATCAGCATCAGAATACTGCTCATTACGGATGTATTCTGAAGATCCCAGATTTAGACAAAATGTGGAATACATTTCCACCTACTCTTTGAAAGTGAACCAGCAACTTTATGTTACAGAGTTGCACACATATTAAAATCAGGATCACACTTTCAAAATATGACAGCTACACAATTATTACAAAAAGTGCAACAAAATGATGAGGTTTTACAATAAAATATTACAAATCTATTAGCAAATATGCGTGGTACTAAAGAGTACTGGTTTCGACGTCACTGAGATGTACGTTGTATGATCAGAAACCTTGGCCCACCCACTGTATTTGTTACATTAAGTTGTGCAGAATATGCATGGGAAGATTTACATGATTTCTAATGTATATCAAATAAAAACAAAACAAACATAGATATACTAGCACCAGGAGAACTTTGTTCTTTGGATCCTGTTAATGTTTCAAGATATGTTCACCATCGCTTCATTTCTATGCTACATTTTATTTGTAATAAAACTGTTCCTCCCCTTGGAGAAGTGCAACACTTATTTTGGAGAAAAGAATACCAAGCCAGAGGAGCACCACATATCCACATGCTTTTATGGATTAAAGATGCTCCTAAATTGGGTCAAGACAGCGATGCCACTGTTTTACAGTTTATTGAAAAATATGTCACTTGTGAAATGCTATCGGAATCCAAAAATAGTGATCTTCATGCACACATTTTACAATTTCAAAGACACACATGTGGCAAATATTGTCGTTGCAAATACAAAAACAAAGGGAAATACTACACCAAATGCCGATTTGGTTTCCCTAGACCAGTTACAAATACAGGTCAAGTGAACAACCTCATGTCTTCAGTTAGACATAGTGTTAAATGTAAGTCACCTAAAAATACATATTACATAAAAAGAAAAGAAGAAGAAAAATATATCAATGATTACAATGCAATCATTGCCCACTTATGGAATGCAAACATATATGTGCAGTACATTGCAGACAATTCTACTGCAGTTGCACAATATGTCACAGCATACTTAACCAAAGCAGAAAAGACAGAGCTGCAAGACCTCTGGAATGACCTGTCATCAGATAAAACAGTGTCTCAAAAATTATACAGCTTGTGCATAAAACTGCTGTCCCATAGAGAATGTGGAGTCTATGAAGCAGCTGATCGTTTAGCTGGTACTGCACTGTATGGTAAATCTGAAAATATAGTATGGCTTAGTCTTGGTCCAGCTAAATCTAGAAAAAGAGTTCTAAAATCATATGAAGATATAGAAACAATAGCCAAACATGATCCCAACAGCCAAGACATTTTAAAAAACAATTTATTAGACACATACTACTCAAACAGGAGTACCGCTTTGGAAACAATGTCAGGCCGATTTATGGAATAATTAGCGCGGCGCAAGTGGGCAAAAACGTGCGAATCGCAGTGGAATAGCGAAAATCGCAGTGCAAGTGCGAAAATCGCACGAAAAGCAGCGCACGTCGATTCATGGAAGTCCGTGCGCGAGAAAACCAGCGGATGTGCGATAAAAAGTGCGCTGCGCACGTTGGCGCACAGGCCATCTAACAGCGTGCACCAGGTCACAGCGAAAATCGCACAGGCCACAGCGAAATTCGCACATAGTGCGGCGCACGCAACAAAAGTAGGCGGAACACGGGCGTAACACTCGGAATGGGGAACAACTTGCAAAAACGTGGGTGTCACGGGGGAAGTACAGGGCACAAGTGCGCGGAACGCCCACACGCTCGCCTACAACACGTATTCATGGGATAGAATAGGGCAAAAAAGCGCACGCTCAAACCAGCGCACAGGCACAAACACGACCGCCACAAGAAAGCAGGCGGTAGCGTCTCTGCGGCTGTAAGAAATGTGCACCAAAAGGTGCGCCAACAAATAGCACCCATATACTGCCATGATGAATGTCCTATACTGTGGCCCTCCAGGACAAATGACGTGCAAAGGGGTACCCACAAACACGGACACGCTGACAAAAAATACGTGTGCGTGTATACCGGGGTGCGCGGGAAGTCTCACACGCGATTTGGCCGGGTACGTGGATTTCAGGGGTGCGCGGGAAGTTCCACACGCGATTCCATCAGGCTAGGTGTATTTCAGGGGTGCGCGGGAAGTTCCACATGCGATTCCATCAGGGTACGTGTATTTCAGGGGTGCGTGGGAAGTTCCACACGCGAATAGCCTGGGCGCGTGTATTTCAGGGGTGCGCGGGAAGTTCCACATGCGAATAGCCTGGGCGCGTGTATTTCAGGGGTGCGCGGGAAGTTCCACACGCGAATAGCCTGGGCGCGTGTATTTCAGGGGTGCGCGGGAAGTTCCACACGCGAATAGCCTGGGCGCGTGTATTTCAGGGGTGCGCGGGAAGTCCCACACGCGATTACAGCAGGGTATGTGTATTTCAGGGGTGCGTGGGAAGTTCCACACGCGAATAGCCTGGGCGCGTGTATTTCAGGGGTGCGCGGGAAGTTCCACACGCGAATAGCCAGGGCGCGTGTATTTCAGGGGTGCGCGGGAAGTTCCACACGCGAATAGCCTGGGCGCGTGTATTTCAGGGGTGCGCGGGAAGTTCCACACGCGAATAGCCTGGGCGCGTGTATTTCAGGGGTGCGCGGGAAGTACCACACGCGAATAGCCTGGGCGCGTGTATTTCAGGGGTGCGCCGGAAGTTCCACACGCGAATAGCCTGGGCGCGTGTATTTCAGGGGTGCGCGGGAAGTCCCACATGCGATTACAGCAGGGTACGTGTATTTCAGGGGTGCGCGGGAAGTTCCACACGCGAATAGCCTGGGCACGTGTATTTCAGGGGTGCGTGGGAAGTCCCACACGCGATTACAGCAGGGTACGTGTATTTCAGGGGTGCCCGGGAAGTTCCACACGCGAATAGCCTGGGCGCGTGTATTTCAGGGGTGCGCGGGAAGTTCCACACGCGAATAGCCTGGGCGCGTGTATTTCAGGGGTGCGCGGGAATTTCCACACGCGAATAGCCTGGGCGCGTGTATTTCAGGGGTGCGCGGGAATTATCACACGCGATTTGGCTTGGTACGTGTATTACAGGGGTGCGTGGGAAGTTACACACGCGATTAGGCTGGGTGGGTCCTCACAGGTGTTCCCTGTACACCCTCGACGGCCCCTGCAGGCAGCCCACAAAACAGGGGACTACCCTGCACACCTGCTCATGTCTCCCACCACCCCCACCATCCAGGGGCACCCTCCACCAGGCCCCCACTCATGTCTCCCACCACCCCCACCCTCCAGCAGTGCAGGGGCAGCCTCCACCAGGCCCCCACTCATGTCCCCTATCACCCACACCCCCCGCCACCAGGGGCACCCTCCACCAGGCCCCCACTCATGTCTCCCACCACCCCCATCCCCCCAGTCACCAGGGGCACCCTCCACCAGGCCCCCACTCATGTCTCCCACCACCCCCACCCCCCACCATCCAGGGGCACCCTCCACCAGGCCCCCACTCATGTCTCCCACCACCCCCACCCCCCAGTCACCAGGGGCACCCTCCACCAGGCCCCCACTCATGTCTCCCACCACCCCCACCCCCCACCATCCAGGGGCAGACTCCACCAGGCCCCCACTCATGTCTCCCACCACCCCCACCCCCCACCATCCAGGGGCACCCTCCACCAGGCCCCCACTCATGTCTCCCACCACCCCCACCCCCCTGCCACCATGGGCACCCTCCACCAGGCCCCCACTCATGTCTCCCACCACCCCCACCCCCCAGCAGTGCAGGGGCAGCCTCCACCAGGCCCCCACTCATGTCCCCTATCACTCCCACCCCCCACCATCCAGGGGCAGCCTCCACCACGCCCCCACTCATGTCTCCCACCACCCCCACCCCCCCAGTCACCAGGGGCACCCTCCACCAGGCCCCCACTCATGTCTCCCACCACCCCCACCCCCCACCATCCAGGGGCAGCCTCCACCAGGCCCCCACTCATGTCTCCCACCACCCCCACCCCACACCATCCAGGGGCACCCTCCACCAGGCCCCCACTCATGTCTCCCACCACCCCCACCCCCCTGCCACCATGGGCACCCTCCACCAGGCCCCCACTCATGTCTCCCACCACCCCCACCCCCCAGCAGTGCAGGGGCAGCCTCCACCAGGCCCCCACTCATGTCCCCTATCACCCCCACCCCCCACCATCCAGGGGCAGCCTCCACCACGCCCCCACTCATGTCTTCCACCACCCCCACCCCCCACCACCCAGGGGCAGCCTCCACCAGGCCCCAACTCATGTCTCCCACCACCCCCACCCCCCACCATCCAGGGGCACCCTCCACCAGGCCCCCACTCATGTCTCCCACCACCCCCACCCCCCCAGTCACCAGGGGCAGCCTCCACCAGGCCCCCACTCATGTCTCCCACCACCCCCACCCCCCACCATCCAGGGGCAGCCTCCACCAGGCCCCCACTCATGTCCCCTATCACCCCCACCCCCCACCATCCAGGGGCACCCTCCACCAGGCCCCCACTCATGTCTCCCACCACCCCCACCCCCCCAGTCACCAGGGGCAGCCTCCACCAGGCCCCCACTCATGTCTCCCACCACCCCCACCCCCCACCATCCAGGGTCAGCCTCCACCAGGCCCCCACTCATGTCTTCCACCACCCCCACCCCCCAGCAGTGCAGGGGCAGCCTCCACCAGGCACCCACACATGTCCCCCTGCCCCCAGGTCCTGACGATACTCAATCATGGCAGTAATGGGCAGCATACCCAGCACAAACACCCAGGCAAGGATTGCATCCACCCACATAGTGAATGCAATTACATGATACAACCCCAATGGCAAGTATGTAAATGAACACATGTCCGTCACACACACATACACAATGGGTGCAAGTGAATGTCAAAACCCATATCATGACATGTATGAAACCAATGAGAAAATACCACAAGTGAAAGTTAAAAAAACATGTATTAAAGATGAAAAATAAGTAAACAAATCAAACATACAACAATGGGGATAACAAAATAAATGGTCCATGTCCGAGAACAAATGTAAAAATAAAAAAAAAAAGTAATCCAAAAACAAATGTAGTCCAAAGCAATGTCATGTGGAAGGAAAATAATGAAAAACCATTTCCTCATGGTGAACACAATAATCAATAAAAAAAAATTATTCTTCAAAAAGCAAACTATATACATGAATATTCCAGGGTCCATGAGCCCAACACCATAAATGAAACCTACTACTACCTAATGAAAAAAATATCTACAAAAAAGTGGCCATTATCCGAGCGGTCCAAAAAAGATAAAAATGAATAAAGGAAACCTAACACTAACTAACTAAATAACTATATACAAAGGCAGCGGGCAAGTCCTGCGGCTCACTCGGTGATGTTGCTGGCCAGGGCATCATCGAACTCCATGTCGATGTCCTGGAGGCGGGACTCTGTCCTGGCCCCGAGGTCTCGCAGGGATAATCCCATGTTCAGCTCAAGCTCCCTGCGAACTTCCTCGAGGCACTCAGCCCGCCTCAACGCCCGACGCATGGAAAACTCCGCCCTGACCATGGTGAGCCGCTCCTCTTCCGCCCGCTGCCGCTCCGCACCTATCCGCTGGACCAACTGCTCCCACACGGAAGACACCACCATCCCAGGGTTGTCCTGCCCTCCGGCCGATGCCTGCCCCTCTGATCTTGATGGCCCCGAGCCATGATGCCTCCCCCGTCGAGCCTGCTGCTGCCTCCGACGCCACTGCCTCTGCCAGCACGACGGCATCCAGGCTGATGGAAACCACCGACGCCGTCGTGCACGTGCCCTGCCCGATGATGCTGTCACATCTTCCATCTGCTGGGGTCCAGTTGCTGTGTTGTCCACCCCTGCTGGACCTCCGACTCCCAACTGTGGCAGGGATGGGATCCCCACCGAGCTGGCTGCATTGGTCGGGGCAGGTCCACAGGGGGCCCTGCTGTCATCTGGGCCAGAAGACGGCAAGGAGAACGACTGGTGTATAGCCTGCACAGAGGAGGAGAGGGCCGCCAGATTGGCCAACACATGCAGCAAACCCCCGAACATGGCCGATCCCAATTGGGCCACGTCGGCACGGTGCACTTCATGATGACGTGCATGCTCCTCCCGGGAAGCATGCACGGCATCACGAATCACAGCCGTGCGCATCGCGACCCCAATCAGGACCTTCTCCACACGGCCAGGGGTTCCCACGTCCGCAGGTGGAGGGGTCAGGTGACATGGACATGCCCTCTACCTGCGGACGGGCCTGGGACGGGGCATCCCTGCTGGTGCATGGTGGTGCACTCACAGGGTCAGGGACAGCGACATGCCCAGGCCCCTCCACGGTGACCTGTGCTGCCTCCTGCCCCTGGCCCTGGACTGCACCACTTGCACCAGCAGGGATGCCCCCACCAGGCCCCATGTGTGCCCCAGTGGCGGCCTCCTCCTCCTCTGTGCAAACCACCAACCTGGATGGCTCCTCACCGTCTCCCACCATAGCAGGCCCCTGTGGGGGCTCACCCACCCCTTCCGCTGCAGCCGTGGGGGCATCCCCGCCGCCTTGCTCCACAGCGCCGTCTCCGCCCTCTTCTTCACTAGCCGCTGTGTAGAGGGAGACAAAGAACACAAGCATCAGGGTACTGTACAATGGTCCCATAGACAGGAAACAATAGCAGATGAGCACCACTGTCAAAGTACACTTCCATCATGTCCCTCCACAACACATGGGTCAGTCCAGGCAAAACACACACAGTAACAGGCATGGTGCATGCCATGAACATTTCCATGCATGTCCAATGGACTCTTGAAATATTCAATGATATGTAACTCACATGCATCATGGCTCATGTCTATCACATGCACACACTTCACCTCAGTCACATCCATCTGGCCCCAAACACACCAAACACAGTGGATACAAGGGTAATTTGGCTGCTTCACTGAATCTGTGCATTGTCACACACATGTGTCATGCATCCATGGCATGCACAAGTCACAGACACGCAGGTCAGGCACACAGACATGGCTACCATATATGTACCTGGCATCAGCACACATCCCTCACCCCCACCCATGTCCAGGTATAGAGACTGGCATGCTCTCATGTTCAAAATATGCATAGGGCTCCCCATGCAGCATTTGAACACATGCAACAACCATGTGGGTCACACATCACTGGTCGCGCATGCATTACTATGATGTCCCTGCACACATACATGCATACATGGCCTATGGCACACATACAGGCAAGTATCATAGAACCAGCACACCGCAACATGCCCTGTCTCACACAGTAATGCTTGGACACTTACCGCTCAACTCCAGACGGGCCTCCCTCTCAAGGATCTGGGCGTGGAGCGCTGGGCGTACGCATTCCAGGACCCTCATCTGGATGGAACTCATGCGGCCCCGGCCCCCCTCCACGAGGCGCCGGGCCTTCACAAGGGTCCTGGACCTCAAGTCCTCCCAGCGCTTCTTGATCTTCAGGACGTTGCGGGTTGCCGCCCCCTCCGCGTTGATGGCAACCACACAGTCGGCCCAGATCCTCTCCCGTCCTTCCTTGCTGGCGCAGGACGATCCAAAGAGGGCATCATACTGCCCCAGGATATGCTCCACCAGGACACCAACTTCGGTGGCAGTGAAGCTGGTGCCCCTCTGCCCCTCTGGCCTGGGGTTGCCACTGGTGCCAGATGTGGAAGAGCCCGACATGGCGACCCCAGAGGCATGTGTGGGTGGGCAACTGGGTCCTGGGGCTGGGCTGTGGAGCGATGTAATCCCAGTCGGGAGTCTTCAGTTCCAGCAGGGGTGGACACAGCAACTGGACCCCTGCAGATGGCTGATGTGCAGGCACCAAATGGCAGGGCACGGTGGCGGCAGGCAGGCAGGAAGGCAGCAGCAGATGGCACGTGGGAGGCTGCTCGGGGCACTGGGGGGCAGTAACTCGGCCTTCTGGGCAGGAGCGTGGTCTTCCGTGTGTTTTCGCGTGGCCAGCTTGATACGGAGTGATTTGGCACGTGAAAATCCTGCACGTCAGTGTGAAATCCGAGGAAAGGCCCTTAGCGCGTAAGCGCGTCAGCACGCATACGCGATTCTATTGGACCAGAGTCCCTCAGCGCGTAAGCGCGTCTGTGACGTGACCCGCACGGGTGTTCCCCACTCAGCACGTGATGACGGAGCACACGTGGAAATACTGCACGTCAGCGTGTAATTTGACAAAAGTGCGCGTACACGCGATTGGCCTATGTACGTGTATTTCATGGGTGCGCGGGCACTTACACACGCAAGTACGTCAGCGCACCTGTATCCCGTGGTGCGTGGGAATTTCCACACGCTATTGGACTGGGAACTGGATTCCAGGGGTGCGCGGGTCACACGCTCGCCTAGAACACGCGCACAGCATAAATTTGCGCACTTTAACAATAACAAGCTCAGACGCCAGGATGAACATACCGTTCCTAGCAGCAGTGGCAGTGGGCTACCAAAGGAGGAGGAGGAGGATAGTCAGGGCCAGAATATTCACACCCAGAACCAGCCTTTTCGGGATGCCTGATGACCAGGTGTATGGGAGGTACAGGTTTCCACCACACATAATACTGGACCTGGTGAGTGAGTGGGAGGATGACCTCACATCACCCACCCTGTGCTCCCAAGCACTCAGCCCCCTGGAGAAGGTCCTCAATGTACTGCACTTCTTAGCCACTGGATCATTTCAGTGGACAAGTGCCATAGTGGGTGGGGTGTCACAGGCCACCCAGTCACGCTGCCTACACCAGGTCTTGAACATCATCACTGCACGCCCATCAGTCCGCAGGCACATATACCTGCCCAGAACACCTGCAGAAAGGCATGCTGCTGCCCTGGATTTTTACGGTGTGGCACGATTCCCCAAAGTACTAGGTGCCATCGACTGCACCCATGTGGCTCTACGTCCCCCCAGGGCATCTGAGCACATCTATAGGAACCGCAAGCACTGGCATTCCATCAACCTGCAGGTAGCATGTAATGCCAAGGGAATCACCACCTCAGTATATGCCAACTATCCCGGGTCCACCCACGACAGCTTCATTTACCGAATGTCCACCCTAAGCCGGGACCTAGAAGCTGGGCGGCATGGCGATACATGGCTGCTTGGTGAGTATGTATGCCACTGCACATGCATGCATGTTGGATACTGAGCAAGGTCACAACCCCACCAATGATACCAATCACCACCTCCACAGGGGACAGTGCCTACCCTCTCAGCCCCCACATGATGACGCCAATTCAGAACCCCACCACGCCACACGAGGTAAGATATAACACAGCCCACATTACGACCCGGGGCATAGTGGAGCGCACATTCGGAGTGCTAAAGTCACGCTTTCGCTCCCTTGACCATTCTGGCGGCCAGCTGTTATACGCTCCCCCAGTAGTGTGCAGGATCATAGTGGCAGCATGTGTCCTGCACAACGTTGCAACACGCCGGGGCCTGGCCGTGGACATGGTGGTGGCCCCACATCCCCAACCAGATGCACAGCCGCTGCGCATGGGAGGGGAAAGGGCACGGGGGGAGGCAGCCCGTACACAGCTAGTGGCTAATTACTTCACATAGAAATCACACCCCTGTGGAGTGCACACTGCCCTGGCACATTCCATCTGACAATCAATGATGACTCAACCTGACACTGATCCTGAATGTCTGGAGAATGAACCGTGAATACCATATCAGCCTGAGATTGTTCATCTGGAAGTGTCACAATGTGTGCATCCCTACCCACACAGACACCACCAATGCAGTTTTGTGGAGTTACACATTCAAGCAGCTAAAAAGAATACCCACTTGCAAAATGCAACACGAGGACAGTGCCATGTCAGCCAACCCAACCCCAGCACCGCCACCCGACACACCTTGCCATGTCATGCTATTTGCAGGTAAACAAAGTAATCCCCACAACATGACACTAGTGTCACTATGTACAGTGTCCTTATTAGAAACCTGCAACACCTGAAATGCTCACAGCAATGCCGGACCAACAACATACTTGAGCACGTACTACCATTAACATGACATCACAAATGTTACATATTAGTAGTCTCACCACCTGGAAATGCCTGCACTCCCACCACTACCAACTGTGCAGTGTTGGCGCCATGTAGAGTTGTAGGTGCACTGCTGCCAACATGGACCCCATCTCCAGACTAGAGGTCCTTGTGTAGACATGAGGAAGGGACCTGCAAAATGGGAGGTAGACACAGAAGATGAGTTACACATCAATGCAACATGCAGTGTACAACACAACAGCAATATGCAGTAGGAATGTATACACAGTATTGAGTACAGACTGCCCACACAGCTCATGGGAGTCCAACGTCACTGTGTAATTCACTGTCACTTGGGCACACCCTTTGCAAGCCCATGGAAACGGGAAGCAGGAGGGGTGTGTGTGACTCAAACCCAAGCATCTGAACCAAATACATTACAAGCCTGCATGTGCCCAGTCACAATGCAGCGTATGCCCACAGGAACCACGGAAGCCAACAAATCGTCCAAAAAAAATAGGGAATAAAATAAATAAAAATAAAAATAAGAAACAATCAAAAATGGCCATTGATGGGCCCGGGGGGGTTGGGGAGGCCACCCAGGAGGTCCGAGGACAGGATGCACACCAGAACCCACCTGCGTGGATCCTGGGAAAATAAAACACCTCCATGGGCTCATGGCCCACACGGCTACCCTGTTGTGGGAGTATCACTGCTGTCGCTATTATCACCCTGTGCAGCTGCATCCGGAGGTGGTTGCACTATGGGAGGCAGCCCACGCAAGGCCCTAGTCTGCTCCTCCATGGCTGCAAGCATGCGGGTGTGGTAGGTCTGGTTCTGGAGGATGAGTGTGCGGAGGTCCCCATGCAACAACTCACGGGATGCCCGGACCTCCGCCCTCGTTGCCTGCATCTCAGCTGAGAGCGTACGGGTGAGACGCTCCAGCTGCTGTTCTGTCCTTTGGTGTGTTGAAGCCTCAAGCTCAACAAGAGTCGTCCTGAGGTGAAGGAGCTCCTGCCTCAGGGCTTCCCTGTGGCCCTGGGACTCAATGGAGATGGCCTCCTGCAGAGTCGCCAGTGCCGCCCGCCTGTCCCTGTTGGACCCCAACATGTCCTCCCTGTGTGACTGGCAGATGGAGTCGGTTGCCTGCTCTAGTCGCTCCATCAGCCTTTCTGGGGGGACAATGGAAGTGGCCACCCTATCCATGACCTGAGCCATCATCTCGGATGATGCAGCCTGTTGGGTTGCCATACCGTAAATGGATTGCTCCCAGGCGGTATTGCCAGGTGGCGTACGGCCACCACGTCGGCGGGCACCACACCTGTCTGGGGCAAGGCGAATTGCGCCTTGCTGTGCCGGCACTGCCTGAGGCTGCAGGACTGCATTCCCCCTCTGATCTGCTGGCCCAGGAACAGGATCAGATGTCGCGGAGTGTGACCCTCCATCCGTAACCACCAAAGGCGTAGCTGCCAACACTGACATCCCCATGGAGGGTTCTGACCCTGGTGCAGGTGGGTGAGACAGAACAGAATCCCTCCCTGGAACACTCACCTGCGACGGCACGTAGGTCTCATCCGAATCAACACCTGAGTACAGCACGGGGGAGGTGCAGCCAGAGACACCCCTCGAGAGCACGACCTGCAGCACTTGTGGGTTCTCCCCTACCACCACACCACGTCCTCACTGGTGGTTGGTCGGCCCTCGGACACCTCCTGGGTCTGCACCATCTCCACAACCCCAGCAGTATCAGGTGCGTCTTCCCCTGCAAAGACATGAAAACAAAGAAATGGAAACAGGCATTAGCACCATGGCACACAATGAGGGCTGAGAAGCAAGAGAACCAGTACTTGATTGACACATGTCCCACATGACTAAAACCCTCCCATGCATGCACCCTCACTGCGTATGAAGTGCAGGCAAATGGCACACACTGATTACACCAAGATGGAAGATGAACACATTTTCTGCATGCTGCCTGGCAGTGGCATCACACATTGGCCTGTGATTGCCAGGTGAAACACACATGCCATCACACAGATGGCATGTACCATTGCTATTGAGTGAAGATGGAGAGGAGGGCAGCACCTATTCATTCAGTCCAGTTCCCGCATGTAATTGCTTTTCTAATTCTAACAGGTCAGATTTTTCACCTGGAGCTGCCAGACTGAAATGGTCCAATTGCACAGGGACATGTGTGTACAAATTATATCCAGGTAACAAAGTCACTCCACTTTACCATAGCCATGTCAGACATGTGACTAGTGGACAGCGACAGGGCTAGTAAAAGTGGGGGAATGCAAACAATCTGACTGAATGAACAGTGAAAAATAAGCAACTATGTTGTGGCAAGGTGACACTTCAAGGGCAACTGGCGTGCAGTTGGGCTAGATGTCTACTGTTGGCAGAAGGGATACTGCTATGGCCAAATGCAGCTGCGCAGGAAGTATTGCATGAAGCACATGGCTGACCCATACGACTCAGGCGCACACACTCTCACCTGGCTCACAAACAGAAGCCCTCACACACACACCATGCACATGGATGACACACACATGCATGTGCACTCACCGGACAATGCCTCGTAATCAGCCAGATCTCCCACGCCTTGGATCTGTTCCTCCGTGACGTAGGTCCCAGCGACTGACTCATGTGGAGTGAGTTCCATGTCTACTACTGGAGACCCACCTCCAGTCACTAGAGTTGCGGCATGACTTGAGGCCAGCTTACTCTTTGCCCTGCGCTTTAGGTCATTCCAGCGCTTATAGCAATCATTGGCTGTGCGCCTCACGATTCCAAGGGCACTTACGATGTCCGCAACAGTCTGCCAGTGTGCTTGGCGTTGTGCAGGTGTGGTCTTGGATCCTGCAACAATGACCATCTCGTTGTCATGTCCGGACACATACTCGACAAGTGCATTCAGCTCGTCATCCATGAAGCTGGGCTTCCTGGACGGGCCGGACTGTGTAGCTGTGTCTGGGGCATCAGCCTGTGCCGGACGAGCACTCTTCCTCTTCCGCTTGGAAGGTGGTGGTGATCCTGAGTGTCCTGCGCCGCTCTGGACACTAGGGGCAGGAGCCCTGGTGGACTCTGTATCAGGAGTGTGGGATTGCACACTCAGCATGGGAGTTGGTGCAGGCATTGGCTCTAGTGTGATGGTGTCAGGGGGAATGTCAGCAGCATGGACTAGGACCGACACTGTCCTGGCTGGGTGTGTGAGGGCTGGGGTGGATGGAGCCGCAGCTGCCCCTGCAGCCTCTCCGCCCTGCCTCCTTGGTGCAGCAGATGACCTTGCTGCCCCAGATCCACGTGGCATGATGGCATCAACGTGCACCAGCACACGTGTCGTAGCCCTGCTGACCTGGAAGTCAGCCATGGAGTCAGCCAGGTCTGGTGCCACAATGGGCTGGTCCAACAAGGGCTGAGCATGGATGGTGTCAGCCACATCAGCCTCAACGGGAGGGGGGGAGGGGGGGATTATGGGTGCCCGTGACTGGTCCTCCACACATGGGGGGACAGGCTCACCCTGCAAGTTACGACCACATTCCCTACCGGATCCACCACGGCCACCACTTGTGGCTCTTCCACCTTTGCCACCCTTACGGAATCCTCGCCTCCCAGCCATGGCACTGATGTTAATGTGCGTATGGGAGTGGATGTAGACTATTGTCCTGGGCAATTGGGGGTCAAGGAGGTTGGGTACCAGATGGTAATTGTACCCTAGTGCTCTAGCAAGGCTGAATGTAACCCCTGGGGAAAGATGACGGGTCACGCAACGCACAGGAGGCCCAAAAAAGGGAGATGACGTGCACGCAACCCCTCCTAGACCACGTGTGCAGAAAGAAAAACCTGCACTACGCTGTGGCACCCAGTAACACAAGAATGAACGTATGCGTGTCACACACAGCCTAGAATGACCTCTGAAGGGGTAGGCCACACACGGGGCACGCACAGATGTTAGATACGTGCGTGACTCACCGTCTGCCAGGTAAAAGAGCGTGAAAAATGAGCGCGTTTGGTTGGCAACACCCCCGCCAAAAGAAGATATGTACGCTGTCTGAGGAGACAGGACAACAGTAGAAGGGAACACTGTTTGAGGGAACAGGCCCAGGTAAACCAGTACAAGAGAAAAAATAGAAAAAGCTGTCAGAGGTAACAGGGAGTACGAACTTGAAACGCCGTGAAGTAAATCGCGTGTGAAACGACAAGAAGTACAGAATTCACCCACTCGCTCTCCACGAAAAGCACTACAAGGAATTGGTGTTCTACACGTACCTTATATGCAGGCCCACACGTACAGCGTCACTTACGCGGCGTGTACGTGCTAGGCCCATTCCCACCAATTACACGCTTTGTCACTTCTGCGTGTAGGTCCATTTGCACCAATTACACGCTTTGTCACTTCTGCGTGTATGTCCATTTGCACCAATTACACGCTTTGACACTTCTGCGTGTAGGTCCATTTGCACCAATTACACGCTTTGACACTTCTGCGTGTAGGGCTATTTCCACCAATAACACGCTTTGACACTCGGACGTGTCACGCAACTTTTTCCTACGCGTGCACGTGACTTCATAGACGCGCATACGCGTTTACGCGCTAAGGGCCTTTCATCGATTTACACGCAGACGTGTGGGATTTTCACGTGCAAAATCACTCACTACATATCAAGCTGTCCACGCCTTCACACACGAAAGACCACACTCCTGCCCAGGAGGCCAAATTACTGCCCCCCAGAGCCCTGAGCACGCTCCCACCTGCCATCTGCTGCTGCCTGACTGCCTGCTGCCCACGTGCCCTGCCATTTGCTGCCTGCACATCAGCCAGGGGTGCTGTTGCTGTGACCACCCCTGCTGGAACCAAAGGCTCCCGACTGCTTTTCCGTCGCACCACAGCCCAGCCCCAGGACCCAGTTGCCCACCCACTCCTGCCTCTGGGGTTGCCATGTCGGGCACTACAACATCTGGCACCAGTGGCAACCCCCGGCCAAGGAGGAAGAGGGGCACCAGCTTCAGTGCCAGGGAAGTTGGTGTCCTGGTGGAGGATGCCCCTGGTGGCTGGGGGGTGGGGGTGGTGGGAGACATGGGTTGGACATGGGTGGGGGCCTGCTGGCAGGTGCCCCACAGCGCTGGGGGGTGGGGGTGGTAGGAGACATGAGTGGGGGCCTGGTGGAGGCTGCCCCTGCACTGCTGGGGGGTGGGGGTGGTGGGAGACATGGATGGGGGCCTGGTGGAAGCTGCCCCTGCACTGCTGGGGGGTGGGGGTGGTGGGAGACATGGGTGGGGGCCTGGTGGAGGGTGCCCCTGCACTGCTGGGGGGTGGGGGTGGTGGGAGACATGAGTGGGGGCCTGGTGGAGGGTGCCCCTGCACTGCTGGGGGGTGGGGGTGGTGGGAGACATGAGTGGGGGCCTGGTGGAGGGTGCCCCTGGTGGCGGGGGGGTGGGGGTGATAGGGGACATGAGTGGGGGCCTGGTGGAGGCTGCCCCTGCACTGCTGGGGGTGGGGGTGGTGGGAGACATGGATGGGGGCCTTGTGAAGGGTGCCCCTGGTGGCGGGGGGGTGGGGGTGATAGGGGACATGAGTGGGGGCCTGGTGGAGGGTGCCCCTGCACTGCTGGGGGGTGGGGGTGGTGCGAGACATGGGTGGGGGCCTGGTGGAGGGTGCCCCTGGTGGCGGGGGGGTGGGATTGATAGGGGACATGAGTGGGGGCGTGGTGGAGGCTGCCCCTGCACTGCTGGGGGGTGGGGGTGGTGGGAGACATGAGTGCGGGCCTGGTGGAGGGTGCCCCTGGTGGCTGGGGGGTGGGGGTGGTGGGAGACATGGGTGGGGGCCTGGTGGAGGGTGCCCCTGCACTGCTGGGGGGTGGGGGTGGTGGGAGACATGAGTGGGGGCCTGGTGGAGGCTGCCCCTGCACTGCTGGGGGGTGGGGGTGGTGGGAGACATGAGTGGGGGCCTGGTGGAGGCTGCCCCTGCACTGCTGGGGGGTGGGGGTGGTGGGAGACATGAGTGGGGGCCTGGTGGAGGGTGCCCCTGGTGGCTGGGGGGTGGGGGTGGTGGGAGACATGGGTGGGGGCCTGGTGGAGGGTGCCGCTGCACTGCTGGGGGGTGGGGGTGGTGGGAGACATGAGTGGGGGCCTGGTGGAGGGTGCCCCTGCACTGCTGGGGGGTGGGGGTGGTGGGAGACATGATCGGGGGCCTGGTGGAGGGTGCCCCTGGTGGTGGGGGGGTGGGGGTGATAGGGGACATGAGTGGGGGCCTGGTGGAGGGTGCCCCTGGTGGCTGGGGGTGGGGGTGGTGGGAGACATGGATGGGGGCCTGGTGGAGGGTGCCCCTGGTGGCAGGGGGGTGGGGGTGATAGGGGACATGAGTGGGGGCCTGGTGGAGGGTGCCCCTGCACTGCTGGGGGGTGGGGGTGATAGGGGACATGAGTGGGGGCCTGGTGGAGGGTGCCCCTGCACTGCTGGGGGGTGGGGGTGGTGGGAGACATGAGTGGGGGCCTGGTGGAGGGTGCCCCTGGTGGCTGGGGGGTGGTGGTGGTGGGAGACATGGATGGGGGCCTGGTGGAGGGTGCCCCTGGTGGCGGGGGGGTGGGGGTGATAGGGGACATGAGTGGGGGCCTGGTGGAGGGTGCCCCTGCACTGCTGGGGGGAGGGGGTGATAGGGGACATGAGTGCGGGCCTGGGGGGTGGGGGTGATAGGGGACATGAGGGGGGGCCTGGTGGAGGGTGCCCCTGCACTGCTGGGGGGTGGGGGTGGTGGAGACATGAGTGGGGGCCTGGTGGAGGGTGCCCCTGGTGGCGGGGGGTGGGGGTGATAGGGGACATGAGTGGGGGCCTGGTGGAGGCTGCCCCTGCACTGCTGGGGGGTGGGGGTGGTGGGAGACATGAGTGGGGGCCTGGTGGAGGGTGCCCCTGGTGTCTGGGGGGTGGGGGTGGTGGGAGACATGGGTGGGGGCCTGGTGGAGGGTGCCCCTGGTGGCGGGGGGGTGGGGGTGATAGGGGACATGAGTGGGGGCGTGGTGAAGGCTGCCCCTGCACTGCTGAGGGGTGGGGGTGGTGGGAGACATGAGTGGGGGCCTGGTGGAGGGTGCCCCTGGTGGCTGGGGGGTGGGGGTGGTGGGAGACATGGGTGGGGGCCTGGTGGAGGGTGCCCCTGCACTGCTGGGGGGTGGGGGTGATAGGGGAGATGAGTGGGGGCCTGGTGGAGGGTGCCCCTGCACTGCTGGGGGGTGTGGGTGGTGGGAGACATGAGTGGGGGCCTGGTGGAGGGTGCCCCTGGTGGCTGGGGGGTGGGGGTGGTGGGAGACATGGGTGGGGGCCTGGTGGAGGGTGCCCCTGCACTGCTGGGGGGTGGGGGTGATAGGGGAGATGAGTGGGGGCCTGGTGGAGGGTGCCCCTGCACTGCTGGGGGGTGTGGGTGGTGGGAGACATGAGTGGGGGCCTGGTGGAGGGTGCCCCTGGTGGCTGGGGGGTGGGGGTGGTGGGAGACATGGATGGGGGCCTGGTGGAGGGTGCCCCTGGTGGCGGGGGGGTGGGGGTGATAGGGGACATGAGTGGGGGCCTGGTGGAGGGTGCCCCTGCACTGCTGGGGGGTGGGGGTGATAGGGGACATGAGTGGGGGCCTGGTGGAGGGTGCCCCTGTTGGCGGGGGGTGGGGGTGATAGGGGACATGAGTGGGGGCCTGGTGGAGGGTGCCCCTGCACTGCTGGGGGGTGGGGGTGGTGGGAGACATGGGTGGGGGCCTGGTGGAGGGTGCCCCTGGTGGCGAGGGGGTGGGGGTGATAGGGGACATGAGTGGGGGCTTGGTGGAGGCTGCCCCTGCACTGCTGGGGGGTGGGGGTGGTGGGAGACATGAGTGGGGGCCTGGAGGAGGGTGCCCCTGGTGGCGGGGGGGTGGGGGTGATAGGGGACATGAGTGGGGGCGTGCTGGAGGCTGCCCCTGCACTGCTGGGGGGTGGGGGTGGTGGGAGACATGAGTGGGGGCCTGGTGGAGGGTGCCCCTGGTGGCTGGGGGGTGGGGGTGGTGGGAGACATGGGTGGGGGCCTGGTGGAGGGTGCCCCTGCACTGCTGGGGGGTGGGGGTGGTGGGAGACATGAGTGGGGGCCTGGTGGAGGCTGCCCCTGCACTGCTGGGGGGTGGGGGTGGTGGGAGACATGAGTGGGGGCCTGGTTGAGGCTGCCCCTGCACTGCTGGGGGGTGGGGGTGGTGGGAGACATGTTTGGGGGCCTGGTGGAGGGTGCCCCTGGTGGCTGGGGGGTGGGGGTGGTGGGAGACATGGGTGGGGGCCTGGTGGAGGGTGCCCCTGCACTGTTGGGGGGTGGGGGTGGTGGGAGACATGAGTGGGGGCCTGGTGGAGGGTGCCCCTGCACTGCTGGGGGGTGGGGGTGGTGGGAGACATGAGTGGGGGCCTGGTGGAGGGTGCCCCTGGTGGTGGGGGGTGGGGGTGATAGGGGACATGAGTGGGGGCCTGGTGGAGGGTGCCCCTGGTGGCTGGGGGGTGGGGGTGGTGGGAGACATGGATGGGGGCCTGGTGGAGGGTGCCCCTGGTGGCGGGGGGTGGGGGTGATAGGGGACATGAGTGGGGGCCTGGTGGAGGGTGCCCCTGCACTGCTGGGGGGTGGGGGTGATAGGGGACATGAGTGGGGGCCTGGTGGAGGGTGCCCCTGCACTGCTGGGGGGGGTGGTGGGAGACATGAGTGGGGGACTGGTGGAGGGTGCCCCTGGTGGCTGGGGGGTGGGGGTGGTGGGAGACATGGATGGGGGCCTGGTGGAGGGTGCCCCTGGTGGCGGTGGGGTGGGGGTGATAGGGGACATGAGTGGGGGCGTGGTGGAGGCTGCCCCTGCACTGCTGGGGGGTGGGGGTGGTGGGAGACATGAGTGGGGGCCTGGTGGAGGGTGCCCCTGGTGGCTGGGGGGTGGGGGTGGTGGGAGACATGGGTGGGGGCCTGGTGGAGGGTGCCCCTGGTGGCGGGGGGGTGGGGGTGATAGGGAACATGAGTGGGGGCGTGGTGGAGGCTGCCCCTGCACTGCTGGGGGGTGGGGGTGGTGGGAGACATGAGTGGGGGCCTGGTGGAGGGTGCCCCTGGTGGCTGGGGGGTGGGGGTGGTGGGAGACATGGCTGGGGGCCTGGTGGAGGGTGCCCCTGCACTGCTGGGGGGTGGGGGTGGTGGGAGACATGAGTGGGGGCCTGGTGGAGGGTGCCCCTGCACTGCTGGGGGGTGGGGGTGGTGGGAGACATGAGTGGGGGCCTGGTGGAGGGTGCCCCTGGTGGCGGGGGGGTGGGGGTGATAGGGGACATGAGTGGGGGCCTGGTGGAGGCTGCCCCTGCACTGCTGGGGGGTGGGGGTGGTGGGAGACATGGATGGGGGCCTTGTGAAGGGTGCCCCTGGTGGCGGGGGGGTGGGGGTGATAGGGGACATGAGTGGGGGCCTGGTGGAGGGTGCCCCTGCACTGCTGGGTGGTGGGGGTGGTGCAAGACATGGGTGGGGGCCTGGTGGAGGGTGCCTCTGGTGGCGGGGGGGTGGGGGTGATAGGGGACATGAGTGGGGGCGTGGTGGAGGCTGCCCCTGCACTGCTGGGGGGTGGGGGTGGTGGGAGACATGAGTGGGGACCTGGTGGAGGGTGCCCCTGGTGGCTGGGGGGTGGGGGTGGTGGGAGACATGGGTGGGGGCCTCCACCAGGCCCCTACTCATGTCCCCTATCACCCCCACCCCCCAGCAGTGCAGGGGCACCCTCTACCAGGCCCCCACTCATGTCCCCTATCACCCCCACCCCCCGCCACCAGGGGCACCCTCCACCAGGCCCCCATCCATGTCTCCCACCACCCCCACCCCCCAGCCACCAGGGGCACCCTCCACCAGGCCCCCACTCATGTCTCCCACCACCCCCACCCCCCAGCAGTGCAGGGGCACCCTCCACCAGGCCCCCACTCATGTCCCCTATCACCCCCACCCCCCAGCAGTGCAGGGGCACCCTCCACCAGGCCCCCACTCATGTCCCCTATCACCCCCACCCCTCCGCCACCAGGGGCACCCTCCACCAGGCCCCCATCCATGTCTCCCACCACCCCCACCCCCCAGCCACCAGGGGCACCCTCCACCAGGCCCCCACTCATGTCCCCTATCACCCATACCCCCCCGCCACCAGGGGCACCCTCCACCAGGCCCCCACTCATGTCTCCCACCACCCCCACCCCCCAGCAGTGCAGGGGCACCGTCCACCAGGCCCCCACTCATGTCTCCCACCACCCCCACCCCCCAGCAGTGCAGGGGCACCCTCCACCAGGCCCCCACCCATGTCTCCCACCACCCCCACCCCCCAGCCACCAGGGGCACCCTCCACCAGGCCCCCACTCATGTCTCCCACCACCCCCACCCCCAGCAGTGCAGGGGCAGCCTCCACCATGCCCCCACTCATGTCCCCTATCACCCCGACCCCCCCGCCACCAGGGGCACCCTCCACCAGGCCCCCACCCATGTCTCCCACCACCCCCACCCCCCAGCAGTGCAGGGGCACCCTCCACCAGGCCCCCACTCATGTCCCCTATCACCCCCACCCCCCCGCCAACAGGGGCACCCTCCACCAGGCCCCCACTCATGTCCCCTATCACCCCCACCCCCCAGCAGTGCAGGGGCACCCTCCACCAGGCCCCCACTCATGTCCCCTATCACCCCCACCCCCCGCCACCAGGGGCACCCTCCACCAGGCCCCCATCCATGTCTCCCACCACCCCCAGCCACCAGGGGCACCCTCCACCAGGCCCCCACTCATGTCTCCCACCACCCACACCCCCCAGCAGTGCAGGGGCACCCTCCACCAGGCCCCCACTCATGTCCCCTATCACCCCCACCCCCCAGCAGTGCAGGGGCATCCTCCACCAGGCCCCCACCCATGTCTCCCACCACCCCCACCCCCCAGCCACCAGGGGCACCCTCCACCAGGCCCCCACTCATGTCTCCCACCACCCCCACCCCCCAGCAGTGCAGGGGCAGCCTCCACCACGCCCCCACTCATGTCCCCTATCACCCCCACCCCCCCGCCACCAGGGACACCCTCCACCAGGCCCCCACCCAAGTCTCCCACCACCCCCACCCCCCAGCCACCAGGGGCACCCTCCACCAGGCCCCCACTCATGTCTCCCACCACCCCCACCCCCCAGCAGTGCAGGGGCATCCTCCACCAGGCCCCCACTCATGTCCCCTATCACCCCACCCCCCCCGCCACCAGGGGCACCCTCCACCAGGCCCCCACTCATGTCTCCCACCACCCCCACCCCCCAGCAGTGCAGGGGCACCCTCCACCAGGCCCCCACTCATGTCCCCTATCACCCCCACCCCCCAGCAGTGCAGGGGCACCCTCCACCAGGCCCCCACTCATGTCCCCTATCACCCCCACCCCTCCGCCACCAGGGGCACCCTCCACCAGGCCCCCATCTATGTCTCCCACCACCCCCACCCCCCAGCCACCAGGGGCACCCTCCACCAGGCCCCCACTCATGTCTCCCACCACCCCCACCCCCCAGCAGTACAGGGGCACCCTCCACCAGGCCCCCACTCATGTCCCCTATCACCCCCACCCCCCAGCAGTGCAGGGGCACCCTCCACCAGGCCCCCACTCATGTCCCCTATCACCCCCACCCCCCCGCCACCAGGGGCACCCTCCACCAGGCCCCCATCCATGTCTCCCACCACCCCCACCCCCCAGCCACCAGGGGCACCCTCCACCAGGCCCCCACTCATGTCCCCTATCACCCCCACCCCCCTGCCACCAGGGGCACCCTCCACCAGGCCCCCACTCATGTCCCCTATCACCCCCACCCCTCTGCTGCACTGCTGGGGGGTGGGGGTGGTGGGAGACATGAGTGGGGGCCTGGTGGAGGGTGCCCCTGGTGGCTGGGGGGTGAGGGTGGTGGGAGACTTGGGTGGGGGCCTGGTGGAGGGTGCCCCTGGATGCTGGGGGGTGGTGGTGGTGGGAGACATGAGTGGGGGCCTGGTGGAGGCTGCCCCTGCACTGCTGGGGGTTGGGGGTGCAGGGGGACATGGGCAGGTGTGCAGGGTAGTCCCCTGTTTTGTGGGCTGCCTGCAGGGGCCGTGGAGGGTGTACAGGGAACACCTGTGAGGACCCACCCAGCCTAATTGCGTGTGATAATTCCCGCACATCCCTGTAATACACGTACCCAGCCGAATCGCGTGTAGAACTTCCTGTGTACCCCTGTAATACACGTACCCAGCCAAATCACGTGTGATAATTCCCACGTACCCCTGTAATACACGTACCCTGGCCAATCGCGTGTAGAACTTCCCACGCACCCCTGTAATACACGTACCAAGCCAAATCGCGTGTGATAATTCCCGCGCACCCCTGTAATACACGTACCTGGCCAAATCGCGTGTAGAACTTCCCGTGTACCCCTGTAATACACGTACCCAGCCAAATCGCGTGTGATAATTCCTGCGTACCCCTGTGATACACGTGCCCTGGCTAATCGCATGTAGAACTTCACGCGTACCCCTTTAATACACGTACCCTGGCTAATCGCGTGTATAACTTCACGCGTACCCCTGATATGCACGTTACCCGCTTTGCGTTCCTTGTTTGGCAGCCCTGTAGACTGGTCCAGGGTTAGCGCAGCCCTTTGCGATGATTTAGCGATTTTGATGGCTTTTCCTTGCGCGAGGGCGTTCTTGAGGGCGTTACTGGCGCTGCTGCAGGGTCGCTGCGATACTCTGCGCCACGGCTGGTTTGGGAGCCTAAAATCCATGAATACGCTGTACGCGGAAATCGGTTTTAGCGCACGTGCCTGGCGCAGACAATCGCACGTGGACACTCTGCGCCAGCCGCTTGCGACACTTTTCTGCGAAATTCTATGAATTACCCTGTGTGTCTATATCACATTGCCCAAAACTACACATACAAAAATAATATAAAAGCTGATGAAAAAAATGGTAAATACAGAGCGACAAACTGTGAAGGCAGCTTAGTAAAACTCACCAAACCAAATTTAATTAATCATATCAAATTGTCATTAAAGACTCCTCAACATAAAGAAGTATATTACATGTCCCTGCTACAACTCTTTAAACCCTGGAGAAAAGAGGAAGAACTACTAGATAACTATGACTCATATGAAGACGCTTTCAAAGCAAATGAAAGCACTATAACTGATGTGAACTTTACCCAGTACAAAACAATGTTGCACAATGAACAGCAAAACGAAGAACAACTCCAGTTCCCAACTAGAT
The DNA here is from genome assembly GCF_040938575.1 of Ambystoma mexicanum. Classification (NCBI taxonomy): domain Eukaryota; kingdom Metazoa; phylum Chordata; class Amphibia; order Caudata; family Ambystomatidae; genus Ambystoma; species Ambystoma mexicanum. The sequence continues at coordinate 1,170,081,087 of NC_090931.1, read as the reverse complement.
AAGGACACTCCTGACAGTATTCAACCTTCTGTAACAGGAAGCCAAGAACCACTGGGAGAGCCATAAATAACAAATGAGGCAGAATTAGCCAAGATAAAGAAGACTTAACTATACTACAATCAAAACTAAACAATGAGCAACGTAGCTTTTTTCAAGAAGTAACAAAAGAAATTGCAAATGGTGTACAACATGAAAACAAAGAATGCACCTGCCAAAATTACAAACCTATACTATTGTACGTCAGTGGTGAAGCTGGTTCTGACAAAACCTTCCTAATCAAAATCATCAGTAAGTTCCTTCAACAATTGACAGACAACAAACTGTCAGCTGTTGTCACTGCCCCCACAGGTTTAGCTGCCTACAACATAGGTTTACTACTCCTGCCAGTAGAACACCAAAACAAATTAGACTATTACAAACTTTCTACAGAAGCTGCAATGGAACTACGCAGAGTATTGAAACAAATGAAAATGCTTCTAATAGATGAAGTGAGCATGGTGTCCAACCTAATGTTGGCTTTGATTCACCTCAGATTACAAGAAGTATTCAAAACAAACTACAAAGAGCTCTTTGCAGGAAAATACATTATTGTTTTTGGAGGTCTTCTTCAATTGACAACAGTAAAAGGTGAGCCTATTTTTAAAACATTAGGACACAAACTCTGCCGTAAAACTGTTGGCAGCATTGGAAATGTCAACCTTTGGCAACATTTCCAGTACAGAGAATTAACAGAAAATATGCGGCAATCTGCAGATCTCACTTATGCCAACATCTTAAAAAGTATCAGAGTTGCTATACTTTCTAAGGAAGCAGAAGCAATATTGAAAACCCGGCACATTCATGCACTTTACGTCGATAATGCCTGTGCTACAGATGTTATGGAACAATTAGCGCATAAAAATGTCAATTGTATGGCCTTAATGCCAACTCTTGCAAGCTGTTTCAAATTCAATGAAATAATGTTAAGTAAAGAAATGCAACCAATAATGGAAATTAGCGCCACAGACAAACTAGATGTACATGGTATGACACTATCCATGTGTGATCAAGCCACAACAAGACTAAATAGTTTAGAAAATTCAATCTCAAACCCAGCTGGCTTGGAAAGGATATTAAAATTATCCTTAAATTGCAGAGTAATGCTGAAACATAACCTTGACATGGACCAAGGACTAGTTAATGGAGCACTGGGTACAGTTGTTGGCTTTCAAACATACCCACGTGACGACAAAATTCAGTTTGTCAATATTCTCTTTGACAAACTTTCAGAAGTAAAAAGGATAGGACATGCAACAGCTCGATTCCTTCTCTTCAAAGACATGTATGTACGCAGAGAACAATTTTCTCTAACTCTTGCATACGCAGTCACCATTCATAAATCACAAGGGGCCTCATTACGACCCAGGCGGTAAGTTACCGCCTGGGTCGTACCTTTACCACCATGGCGTAAACTACGTTTACGCCATGGTGGTTGGCGGACTTACCGCCCCATTCCGAGGTTGGCGGGGCGGTAAATCCCCAATCCCCATTTACCCTTCCCCATTCCCATTTTTGCCCCATAGGGCATAATGGGAGTGGGGAAGGCGTTAATTACGCCACCGTAAATTACGGTGGCGTAATTAACAACAAGGTCCCTTAGCGCCATGGATTTTAACACCTGCTATAAGCAGGTGTTAAATCCTCCATGGCGCTAAGGGACCTCGGAATCAGGCGGTAAGGGTCGGCGCTGTTTACGCTGCCGTAAACCCCTTACCGCCTGGGTCGTAATGAGGCCCAAGGTCTTACCCTAGACAAAGCAATGATAGACATTGGTAACACAGTCTTTAAAGAAGGCATGAGCTACCTAGCACTATCGCTCTTACGTACACTTGACGGTCTATTTCTAATCAACTTTGATGCAAGTAAAGTAAACGCTGATATTCCTTGCATTTTAGAATACAATAGACTTCGCTCACTATACCCCACCCATCTAAACACATATTCTGTACCACAAAAAGTAAAACGGAAATGCAACAGGATGTCACTGCAAATCCTCCATAGAGAGTAAAAGAAACTAAAACTTCATCAAGTACCGCAAACATAAAAGAACCCATTAGTGAAAATAAACCAGGTACTTCGTCAAAGAAGGAAGACAAACTAAAAAAAAAAATGAATCAGATACAGAACTACCTGGTCCATTTAAACTCTCAAATATAGTTGGAGTAAGTTGCTACACAAATGTAGCAATGAATATTCTATTTCAATTACCACCAATAGTTGACAACATTTACTTACACAGTACAGACCAATTGTGTTTGCAAATGTTAGTATTTCACAGAAATGCAACAAACAATCCTGATAACACATAGTGTTTATGGAATAAGACAACAATTGGACTACTGTGCTGGAATGTTGAAATTCACTATAAACTCACAGGAAGATCCAGAAGAATTTCTAATGTACTTACTACAAGTACTGGAAAATAAAAACATACCTATAAATGAAATCTTCCAGATTTCATACATGTGGAAACATACATGCACTCTCTGCAACAATGTGACACAAGAACAAATCCCCAATGAACGCTTCATATATATATCAATACCTAATTGTGAATCCATTCCATTTCAGCATCTTGTACAAAATGCAAACCATGGTAGATTATGTACTACCTGCAATTCGGATAATAGCTCCACCTTGCTAATACAAACACATAGTAAATATGTAATACTAATGCTTCTACGTTACAATGCAGATGGTACCAAAAACAACTGCAAGCTGACTGGATTCACACATGGTCAAGTATCACTTTGTAAGAAAACCTTCACAACAATAGGTATAATCTACCACGCAGGAGCCACAACCAATTCAGGTCACTACACTGCATATATAAAAAAGAAATGTGGATCGTTTGAATGTAATGATAGTACCATTACTCTAAAGCAGAGATTACTAGCATATCTTTCAAACACTTATTTAATGTTCTTAAAACCAAAATTTATTAACTAAACTGTACTTAAACCTTAAGTAAACTTGTAGTAAAAAAATATAAACTGTTAGAATATTCCAAAAGGTATCTAACTGCCCAAAGATTCTACAACAACTAATCAGATAAATGAATATCACTAAATTAGAGCAAAAAATAGATAGTTAGAATACACCAACTGGTATCTAACTAACCCAAAATTTTACAATATCCAAACTGATAAATCAATATCACTAAATTATATAAAAAATAGACTGTTGGAATATGTCAATTGGTATATAACTGTCCCAAAATTAAACAATAGCCAAACAGATAAATCAATAGCACTAAAATATATATATAAAAAAATAGACAGTTAGAATACGCCTACTGGTATCTAACTGCTCCAAAATTTGACAATAGCCAAACAAATAAATGATATGTTACTGCTCCTAAAAACTGCAACAAGCCTATATGTACACCATTAGCCAGAAACAACAAATGAACACTGAAATCAAACAAACAATAAACTGTAGCATAACAGAAAAAGTTTTTTTTTTAATCCAATATGGATTTTTTTTTCTCCCACACACTCAATGATTTTAGCAACACACACATAAACTGAGCAAATTACACAGTACTCTGGTGTGTAATTTACTAAATATGAGGGTAAAAAAAATGTTGATTATTCAATATAATAAGCCATTACAAAATACCAATACTAACATGATCTTTTCTTTTATCACAAAAATGAACAAGAAATACATGTACTCCATTTACTAAACCAAACAGTAAGTATATTATAATAAGTACAACCATCGCAGCATATCACTCCCATAGAGGCTTATAACTTTGTTCCTTATAAATTTATTTTTGGATCCCAAAGTTATAAGCCACTATGAGTGTGATATGCTGCAGTGGGTGTGGCCAGGGCATAGAGTCTTGGGTTCATGGGCATATGGCCATGCACCCAAGACTCTATGCCTGGCCACAACCACCGCAGCATATCACACCCATAGAGTCAAACATTTTAACTATGGTTTATGAGAACTTTTAATGTCCGCGGACATAATGAGTGTTCTTAGAACACTTTCAACTTGCCAGCGAACAATACGGACAGCGTCCTCAGGACACCCCGGTTTTGTTTATTTACAAACATTTCAGGACACCGCAATTGTTCTTAGAACACTTTCAACTTGCCAGCAAACAATACGGACATCGTCCTCAGGACACCCCCATTTTGTTTATTTACGAACATTTCAGGACACTGCAAGTGTTCTTAGAACACATTCAACTTGCCAGCAAACAATACGGACAGCGTCCTCAGGACACCCCCATTTTGTTTATTTACGAACATTTCAGGACACCACGAGTCAATTCAGGGCACTACACTGCATATATAAAAAAGAAATGTGAATGGTTTGAATGTAATGATAGTACCATTACTGTAAAGCAGAGATTACCAGCAAATCTTACAAACACTTATTTAATGTTCTTAAAACCAACATTTTATAACTAAACTGTACTTAAACCTTAAGTAAACCTATAGTAAAAAAATATAAACTGTTAGAATATTCCAAAAGCTATCTAACTGCCCAAAGATTCTACAACTAATCAGAAAAAATAGACAGTTAGAATACACCAATTGGCATCTAACTGTCCCAAAATTTAACAATATCCAAACAGATAAATCAATACCACTAAAATATATTAAAAAAATAGACAGTTAGAATATGTCTACTGTTATCTAACTGCTCCAATATTTTACAATATCCAAACAAATAAATAACATGTTACTGCTCCAAAATACTGCAACAAGATAATGTATAAAGCATTAGCCAGAAACAACAAGTGAACACTGAAAACAAACAAATAAACTGTAGCATTACAGAAAAAGTTTTTTTTTAATCCATCATGGATTTTTTTTCTCCCACAGACCCAATGATTTTAGCAACAAACACAGAAACTGAACAAATTGCACAGTTTGTAATCTACTGAATATGAGGGTCAAAAAAAAATGTTGATTATACATTATGTAATATTACAAAATACTAATACTAACATTCTATTTTCTTTTATCACAGAAATGAACAAGAAATACATGTGCTCCAGTTACTAAACCAAACAGCAAGTATATTATAATAAGTACAACCATCGCAGCATATCACCCCCATAGTGGCTTATAGCTTTTGTTCCTTATAAATTTGTTTTTGACTCAAAGTTATAAGCAACTATGAGTGTGATATGCTGCGGTGGTTGTGGCCAGGCATAGAGTCTTGGCTGCATGGCCAAATGGCCATGCCCCCAATATTCTATGCCTGGCCACAACCACTGCAGCATATCACACCCATAGAGTCAAACATTTCAACTATGGCCTATGGAAACTTTTAATGCGGACATTATGAGTGTTCTTAGAACACTTTCAACTTGACAACGAACAATACGGAGCTAATAGCGCCATGGTTCACCGCCATCCGTGTAATGAGGCCACATGAGTGTTCTTAGAACACATTCAACTTGCCAGAGAACAATACGGACAGTGTCTTCAGGACACCCCCTACGAACATTTCAGGACACCGCGAGTGTTCTTAGAACACTTTAAACTTGACAACAAACAATACAGACAGCGTCCTCAGAACACCCCCATTTTGTTTATTTATGAACATTTCAGGACACCACAAGTGTTCTTAGAACACATTCAATGTACCAGAGAACAATACGGACAGCGTCCTCAGGACTCCCCATTTTGTTTATTTACGAACATTTCAGGACACCGCGAGTGTTCTTAGAACAGTTTCAGCTTGCTTGCAAACAAAACGGACACATATTGCGTCCTCAGAACACCCCCCCCCATTTAGTTTATTTGGAACATTTCAGAACAGCCGTGTTGTCTGCAGACAAATTGAACACAACAAGAGCGTCTAAAACATAAAAAAACACAACATTTAGCCTATCTCATACTCTCCCACCCTCCCCAAACACTCTTACACACCAACACACTCTACTAAATACAAATTTGAAACCAAGTTTCACCGCGCTGTCCGCGGACGTCTGCGAATCCAAGATGGCGGGCGCTACCGAAAATCTGACACGCTTCACGCTCCACACCGTCCAATCAGCGAACAAGTTGCATGTCCGTGGACATCACACAAGCCGATTGGCCAATCAGGACACTGTCCGCGGAGCGAACAGGAAAGTGTGCCCGCGGACCGAACACAGATATCACTAATTTTTTATGACCTCATTTTTGTTCATTTTTTAAAAAACTACAAGTCGGATTTTCACCAAATCTGCAAAGGCACGCTTTTGAGACCAAGCTGCCCTCCTGGTCCAAATTTGGTGAAAGTCCGTCCAGCGGTTTGAACTGTAGGCCCCAAGCAAAGTTTTGTCCCCATTCAGTCTATGGGAAAAAAAAGTTTTGGGACCCCCCTATAGCTTTGCCCCCCCCGGACGAATCCTCACCAAACTTTGCAAAAAAATTCAGAGTGGGCCATATACAAAGTTTGGTGTGGATTCGTCCAGGGGGAGCAAAGTTATAAGCCGCCCAAAAAGTGCTATAAATATATATATATATATATATATATATATATATATATATATATATATATATATATATATACACATATATAGGCATCACAGAAAATGATGTCAAAGAATGAGTCTTCTATACTTTAAACATGGTGAAGTCCAGCATATGAATGGTTACATACATGACAATGATGCGTTCATTTATATAACGCCTTAATCCATAGTGCTTTACAAAGCACATATTTACATACAATATCACCAAACCGAAATTGGTACTCATTTATCAACCTCAGAAGGATGAAAGGCTGAGTTGGCCTTGCTGGGATTCGAGCCTGTGACCTGCAGATCACGTTCAAATTGCAGCAGCGAGTTCTCATATCATATCACAATATCATGTGTGAGGCTTTTTGGTTATCAGACAGTGTGACCTGAATCAATTTTAGGGAAGTGAGATAAATAATATGCCCAGCAGCACACACTTGGGTTAAGTGGCAAAGCTGGGATTTAAGACCAGTCTGCAACTCTAAAAATTGAACACAGTTGTCGTTGGCACAAACATTGATTGTGGAAGGTCTTTTAACAACTTTGATTAGAAAGCTCCATTTGACTGTGGAATGCATTTCATAAAAATTGCTTTAACGTGTTTTTTAGCTACAATTTCAGAATTGCATTTTCTTTTCATGGTGTATCTATTTGGTCATATTGTCCGATCTAACTAAATGCTTTGTAATTACGAAGCTAAAGATTAAGATTATTCTGATGGTCACAAGAAATACATTTGGTGAAATGTTTTTAATGGGGCGGGGGAAATTCCACAGTAATGGATGCAAGTGACCATGCAAATAATGGGTTAACATAGTGCATTTTCAGTGCACCTTTTGTGAACAATTGGGATAAAACCACATAATGTACCATCGGTTCTGTTGGATAAGGCAGGAAAAAGTCCAATAAAGGCCAGGCCACCAACAGTATTTAGGAAATGTTACCGATGCATTTTCAGAATGCTGGTGTTGACAATATGACAGTATTTCCAGGGTAAGAACACACTGAGGACTCATTTCCCTGATATGGCCAGTTCTGCCACTGTAAGAATGTGCTTGTCTTGTGAATGCCGAGTTGTAAGTATATTAACTGTAAACACATACTTGTTTTGGCTTTGCCAAATAATGCCAGTACTGTAATTGCAAGAACAAAACCCATGATGGCATTGCCCAGGAAGGCCAGATTTGCCATCCGCAGAAGGAAACACCTGTTGTGTACGTAGTACACGAGGTGCGCATGCGCGGCCCAGCAGGCCGGCGCATGCGCGCTGAAATAATAAAGGCAGTGCCCGGGCAGTTCGCGCCGGAGCACCGGAACAACCAGACGTCTCCAGCGTGCGTTCTTGCGCGCCCGCCCGCGCGCGCTAGTGCTCAGACCCTGGGGGGCCCGCACACCATCACAGGGCTTACCCAGGTCACCACACTGGCGACGAGGAGGTACGGATTACTTCCCTGCTCCGACAGCCTCGGAGAGACGGAAAGCTCTTCCGTATTACGGACCCGCGGAGTGCCGGCGGCCATTTTGTTTTCGCTCGCTCCTCTCCTCACACACAGCTGCAGTGGTTGCGGCCCGAGAGGGTGCTCGTGCGCCACCTGCCAGCTGTGTTTTCGGAAAACTACTCAATTTTTGGAACTCCCACAGTCCTGCAGGCGCAGGGCTGTGGCATCAAAGAAGAAAGAAGTGGGTTTCTACACCCCAGCACTACTACAAGCCCCGGACAAGCCACCCATCATTCTAGGAAAAGACAACTGTGAGTATGTGACGCAGAAATGGGCGAAGAGACTGATGATGAGGGTGCCATAGCCCCAATTCCGCGCAGATCTCGCAGCTCCCTGGCCCCCATGCCTGAATTCGATACAACTGGCCCCCCTTCCAAACTGGGCCCGAAGTGGCTGCTGTGGGTCAAGAGGCTAGATATGTTCTTTAGGGCATCTGGGGTGAACGATGATGACACCAAAATCGCGACTATGATCTACTCGGCAGGCGCGGAAGTCCACAAGATCTACGATTCCCTCGTCATCCCCATGGTCACGTATGACGCAGTCAAGCAGGCACTCAAAGACCATTTTCTCCCCATGGTAAATGTGGATTTTGATAGATTTGTCATGGGCGCCGAAAGACAACTAGACGACGAGCCTCTAGACAAATTCTGTGCCCGTTTGAGGCACCTGGCGACCTCCTACAGATGGGTCGATGAGGAAGAAATGGTCCGCAACCAGCTATTTCAGGGGTGCAGCCCAGGCAAACTTAGAAGGCAAGTACTGAGAGAACCTGGTCTGACCCTCCAGCAAATTTTGGACCTGGGAAGGGCACATGAGCTGGCAGAAGCCAGAGGTGCGAAAATGGACGCTGCCACGCGACCGAAGAATGATGACGACGCATTTGCTGTGGGACGTTCAGCAACGGGAAGGTTGAAATGGGTGCCGAGAAGGCCTGATGCCCCCCCCCACACCAGGCAACGCCTCATCTTGCTCCTACTGTGGATATGATCTCCCCAACGGAGGTGAATGCCCAGCTAAGTCCAGAACGTACGGCCGGTGTGGCACACCGGGGCACTATGCAAGGATGTGCCGGGCTGCCTCCCCTGTTGCGGCAGGAAGAGGACCGGAGAGAGTTGGACGTGGAGGCGCTCGCAGAGTGAGAGGCATCTCATCGATCGATCAGGGTCTGCAGGACCTGGACATCGCAGAAGAGGAGGAGGAGGAGGAAGAGATTTTCTTCATTTCCAGCATTGTGAAAGGTCCTGGCACGAGACGCCAACCCACATGCACTGTTAACATCAATGACGTCCCCACCCCCATTCTCATAGACACTGGGGCGTCGGTCTGTGTGCTGGCCACCAAACATTACGAGGCCCTGCCAGGCCCACCGGAGCTGTCTGCGTCCATGGCGCGAATATATGCTTTCGGAGGGGAAACACCTCTACCCATCCAAGGTGTGTTTGTAGCCCCAGTTTCTAATGGACAGAACACTATCAAAGCAAGGTTCTTTGTCACCACCGTCAGCCCACATTCCCTGTTGAGCTGTGCGGCATCAGAAGCACTCGACATTGTCCACTTCTCGTTTGGAGTATACCATGCCAATCTGAAAAGCATGCTACACAGATTTGAAACTCTCTTCAAGGGCATTGGAAAACTGAAAGCAGAGCCCATACGTTTACATATCCACAAGTCCATGAGGCCGACGGCCCTCAAACATCGCCGGATTCCGTTTCACTTAAGAGCCCAAGTGGAGGAGGAATTGCAGCAGGTGGTCGACCGTTACATCATTGAAAGAGTGGAAGGCCCCACCCCTTGGGTTTCGCCTATCGTAGTGGCCCCAAAGCCGAAGCAACCGGGGGCAGTACGCATTTGCGTGGACATGAGGCTCCCAAATGCCGCCATCAAAAGGGAGCGTCACCTCACACCCACTCTAGATGGCATCGTCGGAGAACTCCAAGGTGCCAAAGTCTTCTCTAAACTGGACCTCAGGTCTGGGTATCACCAGTTAGAGTTACACCCCGAGTCGAGGTACATTACGACATTTATTACTCACGAGGGGCTGTATCAGTACAAAAGACTAAAATTTGGAATCTCGTCCGCAGCAGAGGTTTTCCAAAACGCCATCAGAGGAGCCCTGTCCGGACTGAAAGGAGTCATAAACATGTGCGACGACATCTTGGTCTTTGCCAGGTCGGAAATAGAACATCTTAAATGGCTAGAGAACACTTTTGAGAGACTACAGGCGGTGGGTTCAACCCTGCACCAAGAAAAGTGTGAATTCCTAAAGGACCGACTGGAATTCTTTGGGTTCACCTTCCATGCTGGGGGCATATCCCCGGATCCTGGAAAAGTCAAGGATATTAGAGATGCACCTCCACCCACATCACCGGCCGAAGTACGGAGCTTCTTAGGGATGGTCAACTACTGCGGCCGTTTTATCAAGGACTTGGCCTCTCTGTCGGACCACTGAGGGCACTCACCTAACTCAGGTAGAGTGGAAGGGCGTGCTCTTGACATGATTGTTGCACGTTGCTGGGAGACTAAACTTATGTTTTGCTATGAGCAATATCTTCACTTTCTAACACCAGCTCTGGCTAGATCCTTAGTCATCAAATGTAGATTGGGTATTATGCCTCTAGCTGAACTTATTTATTTTTGGGATGCTTCCAAATCAGAAGCATCCCAAATGTTCTTTCTGTGGAATCAACCGTGAAATACTCTCGCATTTTTTGCTATGGTGGAATCTTCACACCATATTCAGTAAGGTATACATACTTCCATTCCTGCAGGACCACAATAAATGTTCGGTGAAGGGGCAGTGAGTTTCTGTGATGAAGCCCACAATATAAACAGTGTGGGTAAAGTAGCAAAATATATCACTAGAGCTTGGCTTGAAAGAACATAATGTACAGAGTTAGCCTAATGAGAATGTAGAGTCCCAACTCAAACATTAACACATTGCACCAATATCCCCATGAGTCCTATTTAGAAGATCTGTTATTTTAAATGTTGTGATATGTTGTTGTGTGTTGTACTGGGCTGGTCTTGGTTTTTATCTTTGTATGAAATTCTGTGAATGTACTGTTTTTTATGAATTATCAGGTTTTTTTTGCTGGATTTATTTTATTGTGTACATTGTGTACCTTCTGATTTTAAATCACATAAAAGTGAAATAGCTTATAAATAGCTTCCACTTCATGCACTGCCTAAACAAAGAGAGGGATACGTAGTAAAACATGTGGAGGCCCCAGCGGGGTGCTTACTTGTCTGCAGAGAATCACAGTGAGTTAGTGGTAGGCAGAGAAAAAGAAAGAAAAAACTCTTGCCTGGAAGCAGCACAACTCATTGAGAATAGGATCTGTATAACTTGGCATACACGTGGCAGTTGATGTCCGTGGGGCTCCCCCGAGTGTGGTCCCTGGATGGTGTCACTGATTGCCCATGCTTAGGGCTGAAGCAAGTTGTTGAGTATCCCTCCCTCCTCTTGGGAGCACCATTTGCATTGCCTACATTTGGCTTGTTTCCTCTGCTCTCCTCGCATGTGCATCTGGAGTTGGAAACATTCCTAGTAAAAATGGTGCTATATCTGCTTTATTTAAACCCCTTTGCTTGCAGGGAATGTCCATGTTTGTAACCAATGCATTGTTAGTTGAACAAGGTCTTTGTGTCCGTTGCTCATGTGCTCTGCACAAATACGATCCTGTTTGGTTGACCCCATCTGTGTTACAGTGTGTTACATCTGTGTTACAGTGGACCTTGCATGGGTTATGCATGTGTGAGTGATACTATGAAATGGTGTCTGTGTCTTCATTGCCAGAGAACACAATGTATGTTTGCTCTTGTCAGGGATATTGGCAGGTGCCAATGCCCTTTGATTTAAGGGGCAATCTTCCTTTCCTTTCCTAAGCTAAGATGTTTGGGTATGACTAAGGAGCTTAAATGGCTTTTGAAGGCACGCCTACAAACACTTGCACCAGAATAAATACAACCCCGTAGTGAGAAAAGGGCAAGATATTCTGGCAAAGATAACACATTTTAATCACACAAAAAATAAGTATGCCAGCAAAAAACTATGCTGCCCAAGAACATTCTGCCAAAAAATGGTACAAGCAGAATGTTATGAGGAATAACATTGTCAATAACACACACATATAAAGTAAAAACCTGTGTGGCTGGTTGGTGAGACCCTATACCTGGGTCTCCTGCTCCATAGCGGATAACTCTCTGCTATTGGTCGCAGCTCCGTCCATCCATCTTCCATCACAGGGGTCTGCTGGGCTCATAATCTCCAGGGAACCAAGGTTGAGTTTGCCATTAGTTACTATGCAAGACAATGCTACTCTATCATTATGGTGTGTACCTGGGAGGCCTGGGGACTGGCACAAGGGGAGGTTTACAATCGAGCATACCTACACATTCCTCACTCATTCAGTATCGGACTATCCACACCCAATGCTTCCACACTCGCTTTGGACTATAATGTATTGCACCCTATACTTTGCATTACAAAGTGTTTCATTATGAAGTAAGGTGGACTGCTCGTATTCTTTTAGATGTTTTATTGCCAGCGAGTTTATGGTTGGTTGTCTGGGACCCACTACTATCATGGAATTAAGTGGTCTTGGACTGGGACAGTTGTGGGTGTTATAACTCACAGTTGGATCAGTGGGGTTCGGGGGCCTGCTTTGGCTTGGCTGCGATAAACGTGCACTGTGAGTCACCTGGTACTGTCTCTTGGCCTTGCAGGGTACATTCCTTCTTGGGATAACACATATTAGCAACATTTATGGAACAAAGGCAAGTCTCAATGGGAGCTATCAGCGTGGGTCTCTCCATTATCAGTGCTTGGGCCTATTTGGTCTGTATTTACCGCACAGCCATGCAGGGACAAATGTTTCTATTAAAGCTACAAAAATGGGGATAACTTATATGTGTGCACTAAGTCTAAGCATCTACATTTCGCATAATATTGTGTCCCTGCAGGGTCTCTTAGCATGCCCCCTCTCCCCTCATACATTGCAAGTGTAGTTATGGGATTCGGCTTATTCTATAGTGCTGAGGGGGATGGGAGAGGTTAAACTCCTTCACCAGCACTTTCAAGTTTCAAGGAATGTCCAAGTAGCACACTCGTTGGTGGTCATGTATATTGTAGGGTATTAAGTTGGTGACCATTCCTGTGATTTACCCCTTGGTAATCGTGAAAACCAGCATAAGTATAAAGCAATGAATGTTGCCATGACTAAGCGGGGGGGAATACGAAAGCTCTAGTGACAACCCCAAGATGACTATAGATGCCTGTAGGAATGATGAGTTCACTGAAATTCCTTTGACCGCTGCCTAGACATTCATTTGTGTCTGTAGCGTTGGGATAGATGAAAGTGCACAAGTGACTGTCTCATTGTAGGTCATAGTTGTCTACATGGTGATAGATGGTGCATATTCAATGTGACTGTCCGCTACCTTAGTGCCATACCCTAGTTGGAGAGTTCTGGTGATCCCCTGTATACTTCTTCAGGAGTTCAGTATCCATTAGCTCTGGAATGGCACTGGCCCTTTGACCACTCCATTATCAGTTCTTAAGATTAGGTGGGGACTTTAGCACACACCATAATTCTCTCATCCATTCCTTCTTGTCCTTCTTTCCATATCTCTTCTGTTCAATTTCTTCTCCTCAGCTTTCTATTCCTCCTTCCCCACCTTCACTCTCTTCTTCCTCGCATCTCCTCACTGGACTGCCACTCTCTCTCCCACTCATTCTTCTCCCGCTTTATGTCTCTTTCCATTAGCCACCTTGTCATCATACTACCATGCTCTTCTTCACTCTGTCTCCTCCCATTCTACCTCTCTCCTTCTCCTGTTCAAGTCCTTGTCACTCCATCATGTTCCACATGGTACTGTCCATCACACCAACCACTGCAATTCCCAATAACCACTTTGCAAACATGATGGCATATACTTGCTAACATCTTTGGGGCTTAGGCTGATCCATGTATTTGAGTTATTCATCTCTGGTGAAAGATCAGTGCAAGTGTGTCTGTGTATTGCTTTCTGCCTGTGATAATGTCAAATATCCCATGCAGTTCTGGTTGTATAGTGAACTGCCCCAGAACCCAAGTTCCTGACATTACAAAATGTATGTATGCCATCTTGGGAACAGTATGACAAAATATGTTGCCCTTGGGGGGCTCTCTTATAAGGATGTTTGCTCATTCCTTTGGAATATCTACATTGCATATTTTCTGACTTTATTCTGAAAATTGCAGGATCACACAAAGTAACATGAGCAGGGCCAGAGGCATACTCTTTGGCAATCAATTGCAAAATCCCCATATTTAATAACAAGGGCTTTTTAGGAGCAAAGTGAAGCTCACAGATGCCTGTGCATATAGGTGTTTATATTATTGCATTATCCTCTTCTGGCAATACTATGGCACTTGTGTCTGAGGGAAAAGACAGACTGGGACATGTAAATCTCCCATAAACCTCCTCTAAGTAATGCATCTAGAAGGGGGAAGGTGCTCTGTAGCCTCCAGTCTCACAGAGCTCCCATCCCCTCACCTCACACATTTGGCCATGTAAAACCCCATACGTTTCAGTAAATCGCCCTTCTGCTTGACCACTTATTTTCCCAACTCTTGTTTCGGGTAACAAAACATTACATGTCATGCATTTTTTTGATAAAATCCTCCAGCCATTTTTATGTCTCCTGCCTTCCTCTCCCCCACCCCTATGATCAAACACACTTGCCTGCCCAGAGCATTGTTTTGCCAGGCCAGGATTTCTGGGAACGGGTCATGAGGACAGTATTATTTTCTCCAGACTTGGGGCCTCATTCCAATCTGGGCAGAGTGGTAAAACTGCAGTGGTAATGCTATTACTGCCATTTTACTGCTCCATTACCTCTCAACCCAACTACGAGTTGGGCAGAAAGTTGTGGATTCACCTATTCAAACCCTTTTTCATATCATAGTGTGCCTATAATCCTCCATTTGATCCTGGGATTCATTCCACAACTCCTCTTGATTAACAGGTAGCTGATTCCAGTTGCAGTAGCTGATGTCCAATGTTTCTTCTAGTTTGTGTTGAGGAGGACAGGCCTTGGTGATAGGTCCCTACTTTTCAAAGGACTGCAGTTGCCACTCTCTAAATTGGAGGCATGGTGGTTAAGAGCTACAGAATTGTTCCAGTGTAAGGTCTTCTGTCAGATGACGGCTGACAAGTTTTTATATGCACATTCCCTCTAGATTTTGGAGATTATAATCAGAATTGTGATATAGTCTCTCTAGAATTCCACAGACCATTTGGGTTTGCATCCTAGTCTGCGGCTTGTAGTTCACTAGTCAATAGAGGAACAATGAAGCAACCACAATGTTCTTTCTTTAACTTTGCAGTCTCAGCTACTACATCAATGTTTTTGAAAAAAGCAGCACAAATATTACCTCATCAGTACTTCTGTAGGGTAACTGCTATGTATGATGTCACAAGGAAGGTGGCTGGCACTGCTTTCATGAACTCTCAGAGTATTTTCTATTGGCCTTCAGCCAACTCCTTTAGGAGAGTTTCTGGAGGAATCTTGGATGGACTGTGTGTCACCATCACTAGGAACAAGCATGGGAAGGAGATTGACAGCTCATCTTAATAGGAAATGAGAGATTGATTCCTGGAGATTTTTGATATCCCACTGCAGATGAAGATCTACCACCCTCTATTTGAGGTCTTCTTCAGCCTCTCAGAGACAAACTCTTTTATGTTTGATCCCTTGTCGATGGATAGGAAATAAATCTTCTTCCAAGTTTGAGGAAGAGGAGGTGGCTACTTTTACTATGATCATAGAGGGTCCAGAAACCATTGTTTAACTTGAGCATACTCCTGGGTGGAAATTCCCTATTTCTGTAATGCCCTCTTCTTCAAGCTTAAGGAGAAAGGAGAATGTCATGCACTAGGCCAGCTTTCCAAATAGCAAGTGTTCAGGATTGTGCTAGATTCTACCTGATCAATTTTTCTGATCCCACAACTGACAACATATGTCTCAGCTGAAAGATCTACAGATGATTTGATACCATATAGAAGTTCACATGCTCCTTTTATTTTCTAACAATAAGATAGGGGCTAGGTTATAGCTGAACTCACAGGATGTTTTTGAGTTCCTCACTCGTGCCATATGTCCCCTTAGCCCAGGTCTGCCTTCTTGGCTACAAAAATTCATTCAGAGGTTCTGAGGCTCATCATGCCCCAGACTTTCTGCCTGGCTTTTGCTGTGTCTTTTTTTCTGAAGATGTCAGTATCAAACATTGTTCCATGTGTTTTCTCCTACCAGGTTACAAAGTAGTCCCACCTGGTACCCTCATAGCTTCTGACAGAGAACAAGTTGAATTGAATTGATATTTTATTTCTATCACGCTCGTACACAAGTGTTTCATAGCGCAACAAGGCAAGGGAGGGGAACAGGGGAGAACAAAGCAATGATCTTACTAGGCCCAGTGACATTGAGAACGCGAAAATGCATAGCTGTCAGAAGGTTCCCAGATGAGTACTATAGTTGTCAGAAGGTTCTTAGATGATAAGGCTCCAGTGATTATTTGGCTTCCTCCACTCCACTGGTAGCAATGAGTAATGTTGTCTATTGGGACACCAAAATGTCTGTTAGGTCTCAACACCACTTTCAGATCTATTTTAGGACCAAGGTTCAGAAGTTTTACTTTCATTTCAATTCCTGTATCATTCTACATTTCTTTATTTTGTATCATCTCTGCTTTCTCCCCTGCACATGTCCTCCTAATTTCCTCTATTCTCTCTGTCTTTTTCCCTCCTACTCTCTTTTATCTGTTTTCCACCTTTAATTCCTCTACTCTGTTCTCTTTCCTGTTTAACACATTTACTCCATTCTCTCTCTAACAACTCTCCCCCATCCCATTTATCTCTATTCCCCTTCACCTGCACATTTCTGTTCTATTGTTTCCTCATCTCTGCTTCCTCGCAATCAGTATCCCTCTTTTCCTCCTCACTATTCTGCCATGCTTTCTCTTTCACCCTCTGATTATCCCACTGTCTCCATATATCTGTCTCCTTTACAACTCTGTGAATATCCTTGAAGTACCCTTCACTCTTTTGTCTTTCCTTCTCTGTTGCTCGCTCAACATACTTTTTCTTATCTCTTTTCATGCGTTACACTGCACTTAGTACAACACCAAGCACTCTGTACTCTGACTCTTAACACTTATCTTCTGGCTTCTGCTGAATTACCTCTGTGGTGTTAGGAATAGGCCATGTAATTTTGTAATTCAACTCACATCTGTAAGCGGTGCAAGCATGTCTTCTGATTGTTTCGGACCTGCACAAACTAGTCATTCTTCATGTGCTTTGTGTTGTGTAGTGGAATGCATCATGGCCCCACTTCTCGTAATTACAAAGTGTGGGCCTGTCATTTGGAAGCAGATTGGTGGATACCTTAGATCCAAAAAACCTGCCTAAAGGCCATTGGCCATCACTTTGCTTCGTATACTCCTGACTACTCCTGATAATCATGGAACCCATGAATGTGGTATGAGCGGGCCAGAGCATGCGGCACAAGAGATGCTCATTTAATCCTCTCAATTTAAAAACGGTGAATTCCTTGGGGAATAATATGGCACATGGATACCTGCATCATTAGATCGATGAGTAGCATGCATTTGCTTTATGACATCTGTATTTTCAAAAATGCAATTCTGCATTTCTATAAATAATATTTCTCTCATTTCAATATGCACAAGGCTAGGGAAGAGCTCAGGAATCTCTCTGTATACCCTTTGATGAATTCAATGTAGTCATCACGGATTACCCGGTGGTGACATCCTCCCTTGTGGCCAGGGGACAGTGGCTGCTGCCTGATAATGACCTTGGGAGTGGTTACATGAGGGAGGATCACATGGGAGGAGACACCTACCTGGAATATGTCATGACTTAATTGGATGAGACATGGTATCCCCCATTTGAACATGAGGAAGACCCTCCGATACCCAGTACCCTAATGGGCTATTACAATGTGTCAGTTCCCCCCTTTAGAGAAAGTATAGAAACCGTTTGCCAACATCATTCAAACCGCCTCCCCATTCCTGGTCTAAAAAGCACAAGCTCCAATAATATTTTTTTCAGCTCCAATCCTCCTTCATATAGAACTGATTTGCCATATGGAATCATTGAGAAAGCAATTCCAAATACATACATCAGTTAACATCAACAGACTCCAATCCCCACAACCATCTAAGTACTGGGATAAGGAGAATGATGCAGAGGAGCCTCAATCTCTGTGAACATGCTAGTTGTTTTCCAAATGCCCTGATGCACAGGACATTTAAAGATGGAGATCAAACTATGCAAGGAGTATCAAGCTGCTCAGGAGAATGTTGCATCTACTTCAGAGGTGTGTGGAATCTGGAGGCATGAGCCTGTCTGGGGAGCAGAAGGGCTCACCAGAAGATAAGGAAAGGAACTTTGCATGAGCAAGTCATTCCATTGAGATGCCAGGAACTGTAAGAGGGTCCCTGGGTGTTCGCCATCTTTTAGAAGCTGCATTGTCCTTACCGGACCCTGAAGGGAAGCAGGTGCACAAGAGCAGAGCTGCAAGAGAAGCAAGAGAGATGTTGGAGCAGTCCCGAGTGGGAAGCAAGTGGCAAAGCTACACCACATATGTGTATACCAGACCTAAGGTGGCACAGAAAACCGGTGACCAGGCAGAGTGGGAGCCCCGGGTCATTTCAGCAACCTTGCCAGACACCTTTTGAATATCGCAAAGCTGAAGAAACATAAACAGTAAGAATATTGTTTAAGAGTATAAAAGACGGAGTACACATATGAATCCCAATAACATATGAATGCATGGAGTGCATATGTGGGGAAAGTTTGAAACGAACATTGAGGGAGAGAAATATACAGATTCAAGGTTGGTATATGCAATTTGTGAAATTTAAGAAGAATCTGTAAGAAATCCACAGAAGTGTATATCAGGCAATTGAAGTGTAAGAGAAGTCCTAGCAGGGGAGAATACTTAGCAGTTGAAGTTCAAGAGAAATCCTGGCAGGAGAGTGCACTAGGAAGTTGCACGTGGATAAGAAGTCCTGGCAAGAGAGTACATCAGGCCAGTGGAGGTGCATACAGAGTTCTGGCAGTGCAGTATATCAGGCACATTGCAAACTTATAAAGAGTGTCTAGACATGACAGTGTTTGTTGAGCAAATAAGGAACTTTTGTTAAAGAAGGACTGCTAAGGCTAAACACCTTTATACCTAACATGATTGTTGTGGGCCTTAGAAAGTCACAAAGATGTGTTAGAGCAAGGGATATTGGCATACCATTCAAGAATCCAGGGGAAGGGAAGCCCCCTCTGAAACCAAAGTATTTTCATCTTGGAGAACATTTACGATAGAGCACTATTTTTATAAACACTTTTTGCAAATACCAGGTTAAAGACATTTCCCTTTTCACTTTATTATGTTGCTTGTAGTGTGAGCATCAGAATATAACATCTGAACACAGGGTCAGCTTTTTATTTGTAACATCCTGACACAGACAGTTCCTTAGTTTTTGTTAGGGAACCTCCTCTTAGTGCAGGGTCTGAGAGGCATTTTCTCTGTAATTGCTTTTTGCTCATTGTGTGTGTATGTGTTATGGGTAGAAAAATGCAATCTATGTGTGTTCCAGCTTGTGAGAAAAAAGGCACATCAGGTGGTAACTGTTGCCGTTTATGGTAATACTGTTTTTTTTTTTATTTTATTGGGTATAACAAGTTTTCTGTTTTAAGGCAGTAGTACCTGTAAGATAATTTTGTCTTATTGGGCTAAATTTGGGGTTTGCCAGTATTTTCTTACCGTCAAAATATGAGCAGTATTTTGGTGGTAAATTAGTCTTGCATTTAGATTGGGTTTGGCCTCATATTATTTTAGTGACCATACCTAGTTAGCTTATATTGGGTAATTTCGTGATATATTGTTTTGCGGTATCTAGTAATGAGCATGTTTTTCTTCCTTATATTATAACCCCATCATAAAACAAAAACTTCCTTTCTATTAGAGTACCTGCCAGCAGTCTATAGAGAGCCTTGGACCGATGCACTTGATAGAAACCCAACAATTTTATTTAGAATGCCACTTATAGGTTGTGGCCGAATCACTGGCTTATTTACATCCGGTGATCGATGTCATAAAGTATTACTGGCTCATGGATGTCCAGTAATCTATATATTATCTCAGATTACCTCCCATCATCATGCAATGAAAACACACACACACAAACCTGCTTTATCACTGAATATTATTAGCTTTTTTTGGGTTGTTGTTTTATCTGCAGTGGTAAATTGACAAATGCACTACTGAACAAAATGTATCTCCCCTGTATATTTAAATAAATACATTCACAGATGCAAAAATTACACTAAACCGCATTTGTTTTCATGGAGACGTATTATTTGGAACCTTATTTACATATTGACTAATCTTACAATGAATACATTGCATCATCATCTGAAATACAAAAAGAAAGAGAAACTGAACAAACAAGCCTTTTAAAGCATGGGTTAATTTTCCCCCATTCTGAACATGGCAAAAAATACATGCCCTTCCTTTCTACACTGTTCTAAAGCTCATTCATTCATGCAGCATTTCACAGTGTCCTCACTTGTACATATCTTACCCAAAAATGTTTCTTTCAAGTCCCCCACGTGACCTTGCTCCACTCGCAAAGACAGGCCAAGTCAGCACAGAATGTAAATCTTGTGTGTGTGTGGGGAGCACAATGAGATAATTTTCTCAGCCAGCGCTCTGTACCCCTCAGAACTCCTTCTGGAACTCCTTCTGTCTTCACAGCCAAGTCCCCCCTAACTCCTCTCCGCAAGTCTTGCCATTAGCAAAACTCAGAGCCTTCCTACTTTATTTACGTGGGATGTCTGCAGACACTTTCTTCCAATCAGTTCCAAAGCATGTTTTCTGTGCCACCCTTAATTTTTAGAACAATGAAATCCTTGCTCTCTGAACAACTGTTTCAATGTATTTCCTGCTGTGCATACTGTCCCTCTGCTCACAGAAGAAAAAGAGGAAAATAAATGCTAGTGTGCTTTGAAACTGCATTACAGCAATGTCCCCAAAATATGTATTCTCACCTAATTTTGCACATGAGACTACATTATAATGTTAAGGAAGTTAGTGTTTAGTAATGTTAATTCAATTATTCAGTTATATGATTAATGTAGTCTCATATATAAGGCATCACAGAGGGAAAAAAAGGGTGCACTTCATTCTCTGCAGTTTCACATTGGGCTTTGCTGTGTTATGAATTCTGTACCTTGCATGCCACCAACAACATATTCAAATGTTATACTGGCAACACAAAAATAAATGTGTGTGCCACATTACTGCTGGCAATAAAATGCCACTGCACTTTGCAATAAAAAGTATGCCTTTACATTTTGGTAAAGCGCTACATATTTTCTTACATATTTCCCTCCTTTTCCGACAATTATGGCTACGCAAATCCACAATTGGAGGAAACCCAGATTGTGCTTTTCTCTTTCCATCATAGCAATTCAATAAAATGAACATTGCCATTTTTTATCATACATCACTGCTCAATCATAATAAAAGTGAAATTCATCCCACATGGATTCAGAAGTCCTTATAAAATATTGTACACCTTTCTTTCCAACTGAAGTGTCCTTGTGTATTCAAATGTCTTTGTTCAATTGTGAAATCAATATTTTAAGTTACAATAATAAAATAATAAAATAAAATAAATAAATAAAACAAAGAACTATCATAACTAATTAAAATAATTAAATAAAACAATAAAGTTGTGGGACTCGATCGCCCATACCTCCAGTCACATAGGATAATCCTCTTCACCCACCAAGGTGCAGAATTAAGACATCTCGATCATCAACTTTTCATCATCTTGTTCCTCCGGTGAAATCCATTTTGGCACCCTTGTATTCTTTTTCCAGAGAAGTCATCTCTTTGGGCGTCCCAGTTACTTTGTCTACACTTCCATACTTCAGTCCGGAGGCTTTGTTCGAGCTTCATCCCGTGGACTCCAGGACTCTGTCATCTCTCGCGTCCTCCGGTCCGGCAACCTCCGACCTCAAAAGATATATTAGTAGTTCTAAATCAAATAGAAAAGAGACGGATTAAGTACATAGCACAATACCAATTTCACCCTTTTTACCATGAAAAATAAATATATATAGTTCAAAATACTCCGCTTTCTTCCGCTGAAACTGAGCACATGTTAGAGCAAAAACAAACATATACACAAAACACCATTATACATTAAAATATATTTCAACATTGTACCATAATAATTCAATCTGCTTCAGCCCCTTTTGTCAATGTGAACAATCTATGGTATTTTAATCTACCTTTATCTCTCTAATCTCTATAATAAGGGCTACAGCTATTTTATTATTTCTATGATGCGTGATACTATGAAAACATCTACTGGGTCTTCGCTTCCATGTCTTCAGGTCACTTAAGCTGTTTCTACTTGCTCAAATCTCCTGATTTCATCTTTGGGATAACAGGGTTTGATTTGGTTAACATGAACAAATTGCTCTGTTACCATTTCACCCTCTGTCTTCAATATTTTGTAGACTACTGGAGACACCTTATCCACAATTTGAAAAGGCCCTTGCCAGGCCGCCAGAAATTTAGTATGTTTCTGTGAAATGTATATACCTGATCCCCTACATTATACTCTTTCACGGATGTCTTTCTATCATAATATGATTTTGCACTGTCAGCAGCCCTTTCCAAATTTCGCTGCACAAATGCAAATGCATGTTGTAAATGCTTCCTCAGTTCTTCTACATATTCGTGAACTGTACATGTGCTTATAAGTGTCTGTTCATGTGTCCTGTATAATAAATGTTGTGGCAGTACCATTTTCCTTCCTGTTAACACATCATGAGGGCTGATACCTGTTGCTTTGGCAGGAGTCAATCTGATTGCCATCAAAACCAGGGGTAATTGTAAATCCCAGCTGGAATCTCCCTCTGCTGCAAATGTCTTTAATATCTCCACAACAGATCTGTTGCAACGTTCAACATTCCCAGAAAGAGACGGGTCGGTACGCAATATGCAGTTTTCTTTTCACCCCCTGTATCTGCCATACTTTACTCATTAAAAGCACTTGTAAAATGACTTCCTCTATCTGATTCTATTCTTTGTGGTAACCCAAATCTTGAAAATATATGATTTACCATTGATGTAACTGCGGTTTTTGCACTACAATCTGGTGTAGGAATACACTCTATCCATGTTGACATCAAACAAACCACACTAAAAATATAATGGTTCCCCCTACTCAACCTTTTTACAGGCCCTACATAGTCTATTTGCAAATCTGACCATCGAAGGGTTAAGCCTATTTTCATCCGTACAGCTCTATGCATTGGTGAAGCGGGTTTAAATTGGGCACACACTAGGCACCGCCTAGTATACAAATCCACATCTTGGGACATATGTGGCCAGTAAGCATAATCTTTTAGTATCTCTAAAGTCTTTTGTGAACCTCTATGTCCTGCAGTTATTGCATCATGTGCATGGTGTAGCATTAGCCCTCTGAATGAAAGGGGTACCACGTATATGCCCTGTTATGGATTCCCTGATCATGAGTCCATCCTTTAGTCTAATTTGTTTTTAATTCTTTAATAATACCCTCAACTCCTCTTTTCCTGTACAGTCATTCTCAGTTAAAGGATTTTGTTCAGGATTCATCAAATTATTATAATAGATCCCCAATATTGGATGATCTTTTTGTGCCATAATCAGATCTTGATCTGGTGTATCATAACTCCATTGTACTACTGGTTGTTCTACCTCCTTTGGAGCCTTAGAGTGTGTAACTGCATCTATTTGTATTTCACCAATTAAGTGTTCAATGTTCAATGGGTAGCAACTCCCCTATCACAGCCCCAATTTTGGCTAAGTGATCTGCTTTATCATTTCCCTCCTTATCTTCTCCTGGAGTTTTTAAATGTCCACGAATTTTCCTCCAATAGATTGTTAAATCATTCTCTGACACTAATTTGTCTATAGCCTGTATCCTTTTCCCATGCTTGAGGGACTTTGTATTATATGTAAGCATGTTTCTTGCTTTCCAGCCAGGCAAATATTCCACAAAGCTATTGGGTGCATAATCAGAATCAGTCATCAGGACAATTTCACTGAATTTATTATCAACTGCAGTAGTAATTGCTTTATAAACGGCTGCCAATTCCGCTACCTGATTACTCCTAGCTCCAATTGTCATCCCTATACTAGAACCAACTTGAGAAAATGCCTTACTTGCATAAGCAATGGGTTTGTGGTTCACATCATGTTTTAGAGGTAATGACAATGTTCAGTGAAACCTATTTCTATAAAGAAATCCCTGTTTTATATGGGAAACATGGCGCCTTTATGAGACATTCCTTTAATTTAGCAACTGGTTCAGATAGCACCTTTTCCCATTTCCAGGGTGTATTCAGCTTCAATAGTTTAGTTAATGGTTGAGTAATTTCAGCATCATTTTCAATAAATGTCCTGTTATATCCCGCCATTCCTAATAAACTTTCTAACCTATTCACATTTCTAGGATCTTTCAATTTCTGTATGGCCTCCGCCTTTTTCTTTTGTGGATTTAATCCATGTTCAGTTACTTCATGGCCTAGGAAATTCACCTTTTTCTTGCACCATTGTGCTTTCTGTAAAGATACGTTGGCACCTGCCTTTTGCAATTGGCCAAGTACACGTCTAATTTCATCAAAATGGCTTTTTAAGTTTTCATTTTTCATCAGGACATCATCCACATAAACTAGAGTTCCTCTTTCCACTGCATCAGGCAAAGCCTTCCTCAAAAATATGCCAAATTCACTCCCACTGTTGACGTACCCGAATGGTGTTCTAGCCCATGCGTATTGCGTTTTATCAAATGAAAATGAAAACAAATTCTGAATATCCTCTGCCAGTGGCGCACACCAATATCCAGATGTGAGATCTAATGTAGTAAACACCTTTGAGCCATGCACCTGAGCAAGTCCTTGATCAATGAATGGCAATGGCCATCTGGACACTGGAACTCTTTTATTTAACTCTCTCAAGTCTGCACCCAGATGCCATTGACCATTTGGCTTTAACACACCCAAAATCGGAGTGTTGAAGGTGCTATGAATGGGCCTGATAATTTCCCGAGACTCCAAGTTTTTTTAATTATCTCTGCCAATGACTCTAAACATGCTAGTGGTAACTGATACTGGTGCACAAATACTGGACTTCTACCACATCCCTGCGGTAATGTGGCAACATGTAAATTACTTAGGCCGCAATCATATGCATCTTTGGCAAAAACATCTTTAAATTCCATAAATGTTTCCTCAATTCATGTTTATCCTCTTTGCTATCACATGCATCTGCTAACAAAATCTGCTTCTCTACTATTTTTTTAAATTCTGGGAAATCCTCCAGTGGAGGATTCTCTGTGCTTTCTTCCGACTGTGTGGCTGTGTCTCTCTGCTTCCACTTTTAAATATTTTGGCATATTTGCCTCCACTTCAATGTGCTGATGTTGTATTTCATTTTCATTTAAGTCAAATACTATACAATTTTCTTGGTGACAGCATACTGTATCATTTGAATCAAAAGGGTACACAGATTGAATTTTAAACATCCCTTTGGGTTGAGAATCCAGATATTCTGGCAACACACCCTGTTTATCTACATATCTCTCAGGAATATTTCCAATAACCATATTATGGAAATCTGCGATGTAATGTGATGTTTGTATGGCCATTTCTAATGAAGAATTCTCTTCTAAATGAATATCATGACATCCTTTATTGTTCACCATAATTTTGGCAGATCCTTCTCCAACATTTATGAATGGGGTGGATTCACAATCAAGGCCCTGCTGTTTCATAGATTCATTCAGGCACACAAATGCATCAGAATCTTTAATTTGATGTCCATTCTTGCACTTTAGTGTTATAGCAACCTGCTTGGTGAATGCAGGAATAGTAATGTCCTTCTTCACCTGTAATTCGATTGCATATGGTACCTGTTGTGCGCAATGATAAGCCTTTCTTTTGTCTTCAAATTCGGGTGCAGGCCCACGTAGCCGGGACCATATTTTTTGGTTAAGGAAATCTAACACCATACACATTCTGTGCATGATATCATTGCCCATGTAAAAATCATTTTGTGTTCCACTCACTATCCACACATTGTCGTAGATGGTTTTCTGTCCAATATTAATCTTTAGCATGCATCTTCCTGCAATATGGTTTTCAAAATCGGGATTGACCAAACCAGAGACATATTGGTTCTTAATTCTAAATGTTGGGTTCTCCTCCCTCTCCATTATTTTCTGCAGTAATTTCTCATTAATAACGCTTCTTTGGTCATTTATAACAATGTGAATCCATGGCTGCTCAACTTCCATGTGTATTTCAGCAAGGGTGGTAATGTGTTTTTTTGTGTCTGTTTTAGGAATAGTATTCTGTTTGCATTTCTTCTCTTTTAAATAAAAGCGCAATGGGTGTTCATCTATTTCAGTTTGCCATTTTCTTCCTGGGATCCAAATAAATCTGCACAGATTGTTTTTCTTTTTCATTTAGCATTTTATCCTGACACATCAAAATGACAGTGACACTAGGCACACAGCTATTCTGTAAGTATACCTCCACTGCATCATTTGTTTTAGCAACAGTGTGACATTCATTTATACTGTTGTTTTGGGATTTTATTTTCTTAGGTCTTAATGGTTGTTTGGTTAAAGACCACAGTACCCCATTTACCCCATCTATGAGAGGAGACAAACTTTTCAGGCAATCTGTTCCCATTAGGAATGGAATTTCACAAATAGATGTGATCAGCACTTCCTGTTCATTCTGTGTTTTCCTATCTTTATGTCAACCTCTGTGACACCCACAATAGGCATCTCCTCACTGTTAAGGTTATGCACTGGGCCTTCACTCTGCCTCACTGTGATCTGGTTCTGTGGAGATCTCCCTTCATTGATACTTTTTACCAACTCTGGACATAATTGTGGCCTGAGCACCTGTGTCAATAATTGCAAATGTATTGCATTTCTCTTCCACAGTAATGGGAGCATATTATCTGTCTTCAACTTCCTCTAAAAGACACAAAAAGTGTGAATTCTTAGTAATTTCAGGATTCACTTTTCTCAGACCTTTTTCACTTTTGGCTAAGCACATTGGTAAATGAAAGGACATTTTCCCCTCCTTTTTGTCCATTTCCATTTGAGAAACCTCACTCATCTCCCCATATTCAGAGCTCCTTTAGAGTGTGGCCTGTGTTCACCCTTACATCCGGGGATCATCAGAGTTCACACTACAATTCTCCAGGTGAATATGTGTAGAAAAGTCACTTGATAATTTGCAATTTTCTAATTCATGGCATTTGTGTATATTTGACAAGGTACCAATCTTTTTAACTTCCTCAAAAATGTGTGGCTCAAAGAACTCTTCAGGTGCTAGATCTGTACCCTCCTTTTGAGTACTTATTCTCTCTGCCTGTATTTGGTTAGTGTTTTGATTGTCTAGGGAAAGTGTTCTAGCATCCGCACTTACTCCCTGTTCAATTGCATTAACCATGCATGAGTTGTCTTTCTTAAATCTGTCCCTTTGTTAATTTGGCATTTCATATTTTCCTTTTTCATTTGTGCAAATCTCCAATGTTTGTTTTAACTCTAGGTTAAATCGAACTTCTTTTTTAGATGTATTTGCAATTTCTGTTATATGTTCATTTGCAGATATTTTTGTTTTTAAATCATTAAGCATCTCATTATGCAAAACCAGATCAGGGCAATCCGTCTCTTTATCACTATAGGTATCATTCTTTAGTCACTTATCATCAGAAACCACCCGGTCATTGCTATGGCCTTCTGTCCCCTCATTTGATGACTGTTTCGGAACAGTACATAGTTTTCCTATTTGTTCAGCCAACATTTTCACTTGTGCCTCGAGACACTGGAATCTTTTCATCTCTCTAGAATCTTCTCTTTGTGGCCTAGGTCGATATTGGATGTTTTTCCCCTGATTGAATCTATTTTGATATCTCCCAGGAGAATGATTTCTATTGGGGTTGTTTACGAATTCTTGATTCATGTGGGGCGGGGAGAGGGGTGTACCTGTCCTTTGGTTATAGTCCCCTGGTGGCAGTGATTCATTGTATTGATGTGGGGCATAATTCATACTTTGCCTCATGTCCTGTCTCTCATTTTGTGAGTATTGTCCCCTATGCTGATTTCCATTTTCAGTATATCGATCCACATACTGCGGTGGATCTTGATTACCATATATCATGGTATTAGGGTCAAATCTGTTTTGTGTCCCCAATGTCTGGTAGGGACCACTATTTCTTTGCTCCGGACTTTGTCTCTGATTATTATTCATACCTGACATGTCAGGCGGATATCCTGCCCGAGGGATGTCTCCTAAGTACCTAGGGCTAATGTAGCTCTCCCTATTACTAGCATCATGTGATTGAAACATTGGTGCAAGGAGTGACATTCTCGGTTGATTACCCCTTTTTTAAGTGTCAAATTATTTTTAACTGGACTTTGAGCAGACTCAAGGGACATTTTGGCTGACCTGATTCTTTAGATTTTGGCCTAGTGTGTTTCATTATATCATTCTCTCTACCCTGACAATATAGCACCTCATGTAGTTTTTTTACTTAGGTGCACAATCCATTCAAGGGACTCGTCACAGTCAAATTCACTGACTAACTGTGATATGAAATCTTTCTGTAGCCCATAGAAGTAGGCAGTTTTAAACTCATTGGAATTGGGGTCAAAAGATACATCAAAGCGAGAAAAAGCTCTTTTTAAATCTTGAAAATATTGGTGAGGTGATGTATTAGGCCCAGCTGTAATCGTGTAAGCAACCTTCTTCGCCTCCTGTAATGACTGGAATGGAGAAAAAGGACGTCTAATCTATTTTTCAAACTCCACCCATGTCATGTTCTGCTGTTCATTTAATCCCCTAATGATAGTGGCTGTGTGAGTGTCCAGAGTTAAGTGAAAGTATTGTCTGCATTGTTCCTTAGGTATGGAGGGCTTTAAATATATCATGCACCGCTTCTAAGTGATCCTCTATACAGCACTCCCCTCCTTTTTTAAATGGTTTGATCAGAGCCTTGATTGATTTCATTATTTTAATGGGGCTACTCATTGCTATGAATGCAATTGCACTACTTTGTGATTCAACCCTTGTTTCAGGCGTATGGGATTGGTGGCGGCCCCCTATGGGTGTGTGAAATCCTCCAAGGGCACTGCAACGAAGTCCAGTCACCGGCCCAGCCACTGGGGCACTATCTCTCCATGTAGAAATAGAATTCACCACAACTCCATTGAATGTGGTGCCCTGTGGTTTGTCCAGGGACCTGGTATTGCATATTTGCTGTTCCAAATCTTTGCACTTATTAAGGAGCCTAGCTGCGTCCTTCCGCAAGTAATTGTTTTCATCACCCATCTTATTAATCATATCTTGCATGTCGCTCATTTGCATTTGGCATTCATTAAATTCTTTGTCTCTCTTGTCTCTTTCTTGAAACATTTTAACCATCTCCTGGTCAACATTTTGAAGATCACTTTCTTTCTCTAAAATGTTCTTTTTGTAAAATCTGCATTTCCAATACAACTTCATCTTTATCTTGTCTAATATGATCTACCAACCCTTTCAAGTGTTTTCATTATTGCTCACTATGCTCAAACTCGTTCTTTCTTTGGGACAGTTGAATGTCGAGATCTTTACATTTTGACTGCATTTCCTTTTGACATACCTCTAGCTCTGCTTTTAATTTCTCCTCTTGTTCACTAGCTCCATCTAGTTCCATTTTTAACCTGCTAATCAGCTTGGCATGATTTTCTTACATTCTTAGAGACCTATTTAAAAAGAACCACGTCTTGGCACATAGCTGCATCAGACAATCTTTCTCTGCATGTTTATCAGCAGCATTTAATAATCTCGAAAGACAGACCTGGATTATGCTACCTTCTGCAAAAATGCTGTCTAATGGTTCTTTCTTCACTTCACCATATATGCGGTCATGCTATTCTGTGGCATTATTTGATGATCATATCCCATGTGCATATAGCTTTGCCTCCAGATATTGCACTAACTCTGGGAATGTGGTCTCCATTTGAAACCTTCTGAAATTCACTTCTAGTGTCACACTGCTCTCATAAAATGGGTTCCCTTTAATGCACGTATGGTAGTGTAAGACACACTTGCCAAGCCCAGTAGGTGCTCTGCAGCCACTTTCCCGGCCAACGCACCATTATTTGAAAGATAATTTTGTCTCATTCGGGTAAATTTGGGGTTTGGCAGTATTTTCTTACCGTCAACATATGAATGAGTTAAATAGGTGAGACATGTGAGCAGGGGTTGAAATTGTGTAATTTATGAGCACAGGTTTTGCTAAAAATGTATTAAACATCATAGAATTTACATGTAATTATTTAACGCATGAAGAATTCCAATAGATATTTTTTCACCATTGTGTGCAGGATATACCGGCACTGTGCCGGCGCTGCCACTGTAAAAAAGCATTTAGATTCCATTGCAAACAACATGTCATAAATGTCATTTTAAATCATTTTGTGAGGCTGGAACCCTCAATATGCCTGAGAGAGCTGTACATGCAAGCCAGGCATGGCACATTGGCCATGCACCGGAATGACCTGCATGATAAATGTAGGGACATGCAGCAATCCTGTGAGCTAATCTCTGTGATACTATCTCCTTCATAAATGGAACATGGGTAGCAGCTAGCTGCCAATTCCAAACAAGTCACCCCTCACTACAACCAAACTCTCTTTGCTCAAGGTGTTAATATAACAAATTATATATTGTCTGGTTGGGTTGTTATATGTTTCATGGAATTTTCAAGTCATCGCTATAAAACCGAATGTTGTTGTAGCCCTGTGATTTACACTTTTTTTGCATATAACTTGATCACACACATGCTCATGTATTTCAATCTTGCCAATTATTTTGAAATAAAAACCTTTAATTTTTGTTCACAAAGTAGGCTTTGGCTGAATTATGTGACCTGGATTTTATTTTTTGACCAAGCAGAACATGGTATATTCTGAAAAAAAAAACTGTATACAACATTGATTGAAATGCTCCTCAGATTGTTTTTGCAAATGCAGTCCAAAAGAAGCAAATACACTCCCCTTGTTGAAGTCCTGGTTGCATATGCAGCATCCAACACATAGCAAAATATGTATCATTTCATCCAGAGTGGGAAACCGATTCTTTCCTTCCAGCATTAAATTAACATGTGCATCTTCAATCTATGGTGCTGAGGTATTATGCAATAATACACACAAGTTATGACTATAATTTTCCCAAAGGTAGCTGTCTGCTATCCTAAAAAAGTAGGTAAGCTAAACATTGCAATGCAAATGCTTTTACAGAGACATCCTTCAAAGTTACTAATTATTTGATTAAAAACAAATGTACTTTTACAAATAATTCAATTATCAAGTGCACAATGACTCCCGTGGCTGAGTATGTTGTAAGAGATTTAAAAAAATCTCCTTGCACTCTGACAGGTCCTACCAGGCTGGGTTCATAATTGAGGCTTCCGGGTGACTCTGAGGAGTGGAGCAGTACTCTCAACATGTGATTCCTGTTCCACTTGGGGTTCTACCTGGGCCCCTCTTTTCCCTGACTATTCATGTGCTGTCCTTCCTGTGCTGCAGCATAGTTGTTGTGTCTCTATTTACCATCCACCTCTCAGCTCTCAAATAGACAACATCATTTTCTAGTACCTTGAATCCTTGCTATCTAAATTGGCCTTCACTCTCTGTAACAAATGCCTAAGATGGCCTGGCTGTATCCACTTCCCCAGCAGTTCAGTGTCTTCTCTCCTCTCTCAGAGATTGATAATATCTTGTTCACTGTTTCATGGGACGGCATTTCCCTTCTTTCACTTTTTCACAATAACTCCCTTCCTCATGGTACCCCTCATACTCCTCTCATAGTTTCTACCCCTTTGTTTCAGCATCCAAACACTTTCCATCTCTGTTGATCCAGGAATATCTTCCTGATCCATACAACGCATACTGTCCTCCTACATACAGTACCACAAGTTCCTTGCCTAACCCAATCCTTCCCAACTTTGTACCTCATGCTTCTTACTCCTTAATACTTCACCAATGCCTAATTGGCTCTGATCTTGAACTCTTCTTACATGGTGACTCTAGGGCATGTGTCATGCAGGTTCTGCTGCTCTCTTCCAGGGCATTTCACCCAAGATTGCCAAAGACTGATGGGGCTGACTGACTTCTAAATGATGATCCCTCATCCTAGATCATGCTTGGGAATATTGGTTGGACTTGTCCCTTCGAGGCTGAGTTGTCCTATGGTTGAATATGTGCTCGGAACCATGTAGACTCCAAAGGGTATAGCTGTGGATGAACATGTGGGAAAGAAAAGTGTATGTACTCCCATTGCACATTACTGCATTATGATATTAAATAGGCACTGTAACCTACCATGTTTAAACACTGTTCCTTGGTTATGTGAGGTGAAGACTGTAGATTGTACTGCATATGTTGTTGCAAAGAAAGCCTTTGCCTAGCTTGTTGGAATGCTCACCTTCACATCTCTCACTTCTGACGTGTTTAATTTTTGGCATATACAAGCGTGGTTTAGTCTCTCATTTTCTTAGGTAAAGTGGCACTAGTAGGTGAAAGTCGTCATATTGCAAGCAATCGCCCTGCTTCAAAGCGTCTGTGAATAGTTAAGGAGTATAGTCATCTTGACCAAATTACTGCAGGTTCACCTCTCCGATAACATTGAAAGAACACAGCTGGTATAATAAGTATTTGTTCTCTGCTAGAAAGATGAGTTCAGTATGTTCTTGTCCCCCTCTTACCACAATGATAAGTGGGGAACAACCCTGCAATCCCCGACTCACGTGACTATGTCCAAGGAGACTCAGGGACACCCCCACTGCCCCTGCTCTCCTTGGGTGCAGTAGTTGGAGTTGGTGTTTTGTGCACCCCCAAAGTCGCAGTGACTGCGGGGGTGTACAAATGAGGGCAACATTTTTGCACGATTCCATGTGAAATACAGCATGTGGTTAGCACACAATTAATATTGTATAGCATGTGGAGGTGGAATAATTTCTGCAAGCATTGTTCCATTGGAAGTGATAGTCGGCAACTATAAAAGATGGTCGAGAGGAGGAACAATAATGTTGTTAGGAACAGAGACACATGGTAGAAGTGTAGAGCTGTAGAGATTGCCCTTAATAAGAAAGGATGTTCGTAGTGTTTGGCAGCATGCTACATATTAATTTGCATTGAGAGACAACAATGTTACATGCTATTTGTCATACTTATAGTGGACTTAATAGTACAAAATGTGTGTTTGGTATAATTGCAGGAGGATAAACTAAAACACACAGTAATACAAGACACAAGAGTCAAAGATTTTATGCCAAATACACTCAAAGAATTTTATGAACCGGTAGCAACAAGCAAAGTTGAAATGTAGAATTCTAAGAAGCACACAATAGAGAATATGTAGAAATATACCTCCGACTAACACCATAGTATTTACAAACAAATTAGCCTCTGAAGAGGTTCTAGAGACTAATCCTCAAGCCAAGAATTAATGAAACATGCTGGGCAGGCTGAAATCGGTATTAATATCATGTATTGGTTTTTAACATAAATAAGATTTATCTGATCAGTGTTTGATGTCTAGCACTTTAGCACTTTATGGACGTATGAATGGAGAATGCCATATAGTTTATTCACAAATCTGTGTTAGTATTCTGATTAGTCTGAAACAGTGGGTGTGTATATGTGTTGTAAGGTAATTAGATTGGATGCCTTACAGCATTGTAAAATAACAGTACACAATAATGGAACTGTTAGAGTTGTCCTGATTTTGACATAGAGTAGTTTTACATAACTCAATTAATCAAATAAAAGAATGCAATACTGCCAGTAGCAGTGCACCTCTTGTCTCCCAGCATTAGTTGATGTGTTTATAAAGTTTATATGAATGTTACCATTAAAAAGAAAATAAATGTAATTGACTGATGATATGGAAAAATGTACAATAGTAAGATCAGATATTGCCGGCGAGTTTATTTAACAATGTTCGCATTATATATTGCACACTAATCTCTTAGTCACATGATGACAGTAAAACTCAAACTATTTACAAAACCTAAACATTACATGTAGGCACAATTTTCCCATTTTTACAACATTTTGCCAACCATCTTAGAATAGATAAGTGCATCATGCTTGTAAGATAAAATATACTAATAATGTTTGTGTAAACTAGCAACACACCAATAACTCTTTATTATCCACAGGGACAAATTAAGTTAGTATAGTCGACTATTTAACGAAGACAAAATCACTCTTAGCATTCAAGCTGATCACAATCCGATATGTTCAAATAGTTTCAAGACTAGAACCACCATTTTTTTCTTTTGAAGAAATCCATAACTCTATCCTAAAACAACCCAGATGTATTTTTGATGTTCAAAATGTCAAGTAGTTCCCAATCTCTGAGAGAAACACACATGTTCATCACTGTAATTCCAATCAAAAATAACTTGAGAGATCACACTCTAAATTCATGGACGTTGGGAACAGATAATCCAGGCACGCCACCAAAAAACAACTCCCTTCCTATTAGTTTTCTTTGATGATCCCCCACCTCTCTTGTGTGTTATCACCTCTTCCAGAATGACACATTGAATCTGAACGACATTATGTTTTGCCTCCACTAATCCGTATTATGGGCAAAAGATGCATTAAAACATTCATGTACCTGTGACTCAATTAATGTGATTTATTGCCTAAAATTTCTGTGCAACCTTTTTTGTACATGGGTATCACCACACAAAAAGCCAAAACAACAT
The DNA here is from genome assembly GCF_040938575.1 of Ambystoma mexicanum. Taxonomy (NCBI): domain Eukaryota; kingdom Metazoa; phylum Chordata; class Amphibia; order Caudata; family Ambystomatidae; genus Ambystoma; species Ambystoma mexicanum. The sequence continues at coordinate 1,170,046,166 of NC_090931.1, read as the reverse complement.
AGAAGGAACATACATTTAAAATTAGGTTGAAGAAGTTGAAGTCTCTGCTTGCATCTCACTTTGTGGAGGCAAGACATAATGTAGCCCAGCTTGATTGTGTTATTCTAGAACGGGTGATACCACACAAGAGAGTAGGGTATCTTCAAAGAAATCTACTACAAAGGGAATTCTTCTGGGTGGAGCGCCTGGTGCTCTCTCCCAATGAGACATGCATTTAGAGTGGGATCTCTTGAATTGTCTTTGATTGCAATTACAGTGTGAAAATGGCTGTTTCTCTCTCAAATACAAAGAAAACTACTACAAATGGAATTGTTCTGGATGGAGTACCTGGATGCACTGTCCCCAAGAGGCATGAATTAAGAGTGGGATCTCTTGAGTTATCTCTGATTTCAAATACAGTGGTGAACAGAGCTACGAAATTGCGAGGTGGAAAAATGCATCTGGTTTGTTTTATGGGTTTCTTCAAAAGAAAAAAATGTGTTTCTAGTCTTGAATATATTTAAACATACCAGATTGTGGGAAAGCTGTTTAGAGTGATTTTGTCTTCATTAACGAGTAGACTAGAGTAATTAGTGTGTTGCTAGTTTACACTAACAGTAATAGTATATGTTATCTTCCTAGCATGATGTACTTATCTATTCTAAGAAGAACACAATTTTCCTTGATATAATGTTGTTAGCTTGCCATGATAATTGTGCCTACACATGATGTTGAGGTTTTGTAAATATTTTGAGTTTTACTGTCATCATGTGACTAAGAGATTAGGCTGTAACATAGAATGTGAACAGCTTTAAATAAACTTGCCAGCAGGATCAGATCTTACTATTGTAAATTGCTCCTTAACATAGGTCAAGTATATCTACTTGTTAAGAACGGAAATATTCATACATAAAATTGTTGTAGGGGGCATTGCCTTGATTGGATTAACCAATTGACAGTGGTTGTTAAAGGAGCAGGAGTCCAAGTTAAGATGGCCACCGCTGTGGCCTCATTTACGAGCGTTGCATGTATGTACCTGCATCAGCTGTTCTTCCTAAATACGGGCGGAAGGCACCTGACTGGTTTTTCCAGTCTGTGTCTCACCTCCCGTTTCTGAAACCTAATTAGGTAAGTGACAGAGCGGGCTGTGTGCTCGTGGACTCTTACTATTGGGACAGTCTTGATAGATTGTAATATGAAGATTTATTTTGTTGTCTTACAGGTATGTGCATTATGAAACTGGAGCAAGGTAATTCAATAATTTTGTATAAAGAATATTTGTTATCATTGTTCTGAAGAGCATGTGACTTTGGGATTTACAGGCCGATTCATGGAATTAATGTGCGCCGAAAATCACAGCGCAAGCGTGCAAAAGCATGCAAATCGCAGTTCAAGCACGAAAATCGCAGCGAGTCATGGAAGTCTGTGCGCGTGTAAATCCTGGGATATGCGCTAAAATCATGCGTGGCGCACGCCGCACACACATCATCAAACGCTGTGTGCTAAGCACATAGTGCAGCGCACACAATAAAAGTGGGCAGAATGCGGGAAGTAACACACGGAATGGGGAACAACGCGTGAAAATGTGGGCGTTACGGGGGAAGTACAGGAGGTAAATGCGCGGAACGCGACACGCGCCTACAACACGTATTCATGGAATCGAACAGGGGAAACATGTGCACCAAAAAAGACACGCTAATCCGGAAACACGTACGCCACTAGGAAGCAGGCGTACGTGGCCCCACACAGCATAAAAGTGTGTGCAAACAACAAACAAGCTCAGACGCTACGATGAATATACTGTTCCTCGCAGCAGTGGTTGTGGGACACCGCAGGAGGAGGATAGCCAGGCCCAGAATTTTTACACCCAGGACCAGCCTTTTTGGGATGCCTGATGACCAGGTGTATGTAAGGTACAGGTTTCCACCACACATAATACTCAACCTGGTGAGTGAGTGGGAGGATGACCTCACATCACCCACCCTGTGCTCCCAAGCACTGAGCCCCTTAGAAAAGGTGCTCAATGTACTGCACTTCTTGGCCACTGGTTCATTTCAGCGGACAAGTGCCATAGTGGGGGGGTGTCATAGGCCACGCAGTCACGCTGCCTACACCAGTTGTTGGCCATCATGACTGCACACCCCTCAGTCCGCAGGCACATATACATGCCTAGAACACCTGCAGAAAGGCAGGCTGCCGTCTTGGACTTTTACAGGGTGGCACACTTCCCCAAAGTGCCAGGTGCCATTGATTGCACCCATGTGGCTCTACGTCCACCCAGGGCAACTGAGCACATCTATAGAAACATTGGCATTCCATTAATGTGCAGGTAGTATGTGATGCCAAGGGAATCATCACCTCAGTATATGCCAACTATCCAGAGTCCACCCACGATAGTTCCATTTTCAGAATGTCACCCCTAAACCGGAACCCAGAAGCTGGGCGGCATGGAGATACATGGCTGCTTGGTGAGTATAAATGCCTCTGCACATGCATGCATGTCAGATACTGAGTAATGTCACAACCCCACTAATGATACCCATCATCACCTCCCCAGGGGACAGTGCCTACCCTCTGAGCACCCACATGATGACGCCAATTCAGAACCCCACCACACCACCTGAGGTAAGATACAACACAGCCCATATTGCAACCCAGGGCATAGTGGAGCGCACATTCAGAGTACTCAAATCACGCTTTCGCTCCCTTGACCGCTCTGGTGGGCAGCTGCTTACGCGCCCCCAGTAGTGTTCAGGATCATAGTGGCAACATGTGTCCTGCACAACGTTGTAACCCGCCGGGGCCTGCCGGTGGACATGGTGGTGCCCCCACATCCCCAACCACATGCACGGCCGCTGCGCATGGGAGGTGAAAGGGCGCGTGGTGAGGCAGCCCGTACCCAGCTGGTGGCTAATTACTTCACCTAAAATCCTACCCCCGTGGAGTGCACACAGCCCTGGCACATACCAGCTGACAATCAATGATGATGACATAAGGGACAGTCAACTGTCACATCCATACCAGCCTGAGATTGGTCACCTGGAAGTGTTGCATTGTGTGCATCCCTACCTACTTAAAGACAACCAATGCTGTGTGAAAAAAACACACATTCATGCTGCATGAATGACTACCCCCTTGAAAAATACTACATGAAAATATTGCCATGTCACCCAACCCCTCCCCATCTCCGATACCCAACACACCATGGCATGTCATGCAATGTGAAAGCAACAAAATTAATGCACAACACATGACACCAGTGTCACAAAGTGCACTGTTCCAAATGTAAACAGGCCACAGACAATAGCTCCCAGTAATCAATAAGAAACAGCACACATGAACAAATACTTACCAGCAACACAGAACAGCAACACAGGATGAAACAGTGTCAAAATACGACAGTACAAAATCAAAGTAGTGCAAGTCTCACAACCTGACTAAGGCAGCACATCGACCCCTTCCAACTGCAGAATGTTGCTGTCAGGAAAATATGTCAGTGTACTGCATACAACATGAACTGCATCTGCAAAGGAGACGGCCTTGTGAAGACATGAAGAAGGTACATGTGAATAAGGAGAAAGTCATGGATGCACAAGCACATATCAATACACCATGCAGTGTTCAATCCAACAAAAATCCCCACTAGGGATGTCCACACAGTTTTGACTACAGACTGCCCACACAGCTCATGGGAGCCCAACGTCACTGTGTTAGTTACTGTCACTTGGTCACACCCTTTCCAAACCCATGGAAAGGGGAAGCAGGAGGGGTATGTATGTCAGGAACCCAATCATCTAACCCAAAGACAGGACAAGCTTGCATGTGCCCAGCTGGAATACGCAGTGGATGCCCACGGGAGCCACACAAGGCAACACACTGTAAAAAAAAGAAAAAAAAAAAAGAAAAAATCAAAAATGGCATGTGTGGACCGGGGAGGGCACCCAGGGGGTTCGAGGACAGGGTGCACACCAACACCCACATGCGTGGATGTTGCGAAAAAAAAAAAATACCTCCATGGGCTCATGGCCTGCACGGCTACACTATTGTGGGACAACTGCTGTCGCTCTCTTCACCCACTGCTGCTACATCAGGAGGTGGCTGTGCTATGGAAGGCAACCCACGTAAAGCCCTGGTATGGTCCTCCATGGCAGCAAGCATGCGGGTGTGGAAAGTTTCGTTCTGGAGGATGATGGTGTGGAGATCCCCATGCAGCACCTCACAAGTAGCCTGCATTTCTACCCGCAAGGCCTCGCGTGATGCCCGGGTCTCCGCACGTGTTGCCTGGAGCTCTGCTGAGAGTGAACGCGTGAGCTGCTCCAGCTGCTGTTGTGACCTAAAATTTCGGGAAGCCTCAAGTTCACCCAGAGTCTCCTTGAGGAAATGGAGTTCTAACCTCAGGGCTTCCCTGTGGCCCTGTGACTCTACAGATATGGCTTCGCGCAGCGTCTCCAGTGCCACCCGTCGGTCCCTGTTCGAGGCCAACCTGTCTTCCCTGTGTGATTGGCAAATGGAGTCTGTTGCCTGCTGTTGTTGCTCGATCTGCCTTTCAGGGGGGAGAATGGAAGTGGCCACCCTCTCCATTGCCTGAGCCATCATTTCAACCGATGCTCCCTGTCGTGCTGCTATACTGTACATTGAGTTTTCCCATACAGTATTGCCTGGTGACGTACGGCCACCGCGTCGGCGGGCACCACACCTGTTTGGGGCAAGGCAATCTGCACCTTGCTGTGCTGGCACTGCCTGCGGCTGCAGGACTAGATTCCCTCTCTGATCTGCTGGCCCAGGAATAGGATCAGATGTTTTTGAGCGTGACCCTGCATCCGTAAGCACCAAAGGCAGAGTTACCAACACTGACATCCCCATAGAAGGGTCTCCCCCTGGTGCAGGTGGGTTGGTCAGAACAGCATCCCTCCCAGTAACTCTCACCTGCGACGCCACATATGTCTCACTCTCCGATTCAGAACCTGAATCATAGAGGTCTGGGAAGGTGCACCCAGAAACACCTGTAGACAGTATGGTCTGCAGGAGGATTGGGATTTCACCCTCCACCACACCACGTCCTCCACTGGTGCCCGGTTGTGGCTGATTTTCCTCCTGGGTCTGCACCATCTCCTCCACATCAACAGCATCAAGTGCGTCATCACCTGCAAAAACATGAAAGACAACAAATGGAAACAGGCATGAGCACCATAGCACACACATAGGCCTAACAAGCCAGAGATCCAGTACTTGAATTACACATGCCCCACATGACTATAACCCTGGCATGCATGCACTGTCAATGAGTTGGAAGAGGAGGCAAAAAGCAGACACTGGGGACTCCAAGATGGAAAAGCAACACATGTGCTGCATGCTGGATAGCACTGGCATCACACATTAGCCTGTGAGTGGCATGACCAATCCACATACATGACACATGCCAGCACACAGATGGCATGTAGCATAGCCATGGTACATTTGACAAGTACAGCCATATGTTAGTGAATGAGTACTGTCACCCATCCATGTGAGATGGACATGATGAGATGAAAAATTCCAAATAGTGTGACAAAATATGCATGTGCCACACACTGCAACACATCCAGTGTACAATTATACAGTGATGGCAGGCAGATGGATACATCAATGGTTGGTCACTTCAGCATGACAGGAAATGGCAATCATGTTCCACATTCCAACAGGCCACAAAAATTAATGTGAGCAGGCCATTACTCAATCAGCCTGAATGGTCAAATCATTCCCATAACAAAGTAATAAATGTCGGCCATTGTGGGGTGTAATATATGACAGAAACATGGGTTTGGATGGAGGGGGATTGATACAATCAGGCTAAATGAACACTGAAAATTCTGAACAATGTTGTTGCAAGATGACAGTTCAAGGGCAACTGCAGTAATGTGGTGCTAATTGGCTACTGTGGTCAGAAGGGATACTGTCATACCCAAATCCAAGGGTGGTGAATGGTTTGGAGGAAGCACATGGGTGACCCATACCACTCAGGACTACGCACCCTCACCTGGCACTCAATCAGAACACGTCACCCAAGCAACATACACATGGATTACACACACATGCATGGGCACTCACCGGACAATGCTTCGTAACCTGGTAGGTCTCCCATGCCTTGGATCTGTTCCTCTGTGACGAAGGTTCTAGCAACAGACTCATGTTCAGTGAGTTGGTTGTCCTCTGGTGGAGACCCCCGAGTAGAGGCATGATTTGAAGCCAGCTTGTTCTTTGCTCTGCGTTTCAGGTCATTCCACCGCTTGTAGCAATCATCAGATGTGCGCCTCACAAATCCAAGGCCACTAATGTGGTCCGCGATGGTCTGCCAGTGGGCCCTACGTTGACCAGGCGTAGTCTTGCACCCTGCAGTCACCACCATTTCGCGGCTATGTGCCAACACATAGGCCACAAGTGAATCAAGTTCGGCGCCATTAAAGCTAGGCTGCTTTGACATGCCGGAGTGTGTAGCCGTGTCTGGGGTCTCAGCCTGTCGTGCTAGAGCACCCTTCTTCTTCTTCTTGGAAAGTGGTGCAGATCCTGAGTGGCTTACACTGCTCTGGACAGTAGGGGCAGATGCAGAGGTAGACTGGGTACTTGAAGCCATTAAAGGCACAATGACCAAAGGTCTTGGTGCAGGCATTGGCTGCAGGGTGATGTTGGCAGGACCAACGTCGGTGTGATGGACCTGGACCGACACTGTCCTGGCTGGGAGACTCAGAGCTGGGGTGGATTGAGCTGCAGCTGCCCCGGCAGCCTCCCCACCCTGGCTACTTGGGGCAGCAGATGACATTGCTGCCCCAGATCCACGTAGCCTGGTGACAGCAACTTTCACCGCCACATGTGGCTTAGACTTGGTGACCTGGAAGTCAGCCAGGGAGTCATCCTGTGCCGGTTCAGTTTACAAAATGAGCCGGTCCAACAAGGGCTGAGCTGGAATGGTGTCAGCTACATTTCCCACAACCATTGGGGGGCATAGGTGGCCCCGATTGGTCCTCCACACACGGGGCTCTAGGGGCACCCTGCAAATCCTGGCCACGTCCCCTACTGCGCCCACCACACCCACCTCTTTGAGATCGGCCACCTTTGCCTCCCTTACTGCTTGGTTGCCTCCCAACCATGGCACTGATGTTGTGCGTATGGGAGTTGCAGTAAATAATTGTCCTGGGCAATTGGGCTGAAAGGGGTAGGGTACTTGATGGAATCCATACCCTAGTGGTCTAGCAAGGCTGTCCGTGACCCCTGGGGGAAGATGACGGGTCACACAATGCACAGGCACCCCAAAAACAAAAGTACATGTGCACACAACCCCTGGTAGATCACGTGCGTGGACAAATGAACCCGCACTACGCTGTGGCACCCAGAAACACAAAAATAAGCGTACGCGTGTTACCTGCAGCCTACAATGACCTCTGAAGGGGTACGCGACACACTGGGGCAACCAAAGTTGGAAAATACGTGCACGACTCACCGTCTGCCTTGAAAAAGAACGTGAAAAAGACACGCGTGTGCGCGTTGGCAACACCCCCGCCAAAAGAACAAAAGAACGAAGGAAACAGGGAGTATGAACTGGAAATGTTGTGAAGTAATCGTTTGTGAACCGACAAGAAGTACAAGAATCACATGCTCGCTCTCCACAAAAAGCACGTACAAGAAAATAGCATGATACTCGTAACTTTTAAGCCAGCCCACACGTGCAATGTCACTTACGCGCTTGCGCGCTAAGGCCCTTTCCTCCATAGCACGGTGACATGCAGTTTTCTCACGTGCTGATTCACTATGTACCCGTGTTGTGGGGAACGCCCACGTGCATAACATCACTTATGCGCTAAGGGCCTTTCCTCGGATTTCACGCTGACGTGCACTTTTTTCACGTGCCAAATCACTCCGTATCAAGCTGGCCACGCGAAACCACACGGAAGACCATGCTCCTGCCCAAAAGGCCATTTTCCTGCCCTCAAGAGCCCCGAGCCCGCTCCCACCTGCCATCGGCTGCTGCCTCCCTACTGCCCACATGCCCTGCTATTTGGTGCTTGCATGTCAGCCATCTGCAGGGGTCCAGTTGCTGTGTCCACCCCTGCTGGAACAGAAGACTCCCAACTGGGATACCATCGCTCCACAGCCCAGCCCCAGGACCCAGTTGCCCACCCACGCCTGCCTCGGGGGTCGCCATGTCGGGGCAAACACCATCTGAGACCTCTGGTGACCCCCAGCCAGAGAGGCAGAGGGCCACCAGCTTCAGTGAGAAGGAAGTTGGTGTCCTGGTGGAGCATGTTCTGGGACATTATGATGCCCTCTTCGGAACATCACACACCAACAAGGAAGGACGGGAGAGGATCTTGGAGGACGTAGTGGTTGCCATCAACGCGGAGGGGGTGGCAACCCGCGACATCAAGCACGTCTAGGAGCGCTGGGAGGACTTCAGGTCCAGGACCCTCTACAAGGCCCGGCGCTTTGTGAAGGCAGAGGATGCAGAGGGGTGCCGGGTCAGCATGAACAACATCCAGATGAGGGTCCTGGAAAGCGTAGGCCCTGCGCTCCATGCTCAGATCCTTCGGAGGCAGACCCGTCTGGAGATGAGCGGTAAGTGGCCAAGCATTGCTGTGTGAGTAAGGGCATGTTGCAGTGTGCTGGTAGTCCGATACTTGCCTGTATGTGTAACGTAGGCCATGTATGGATGTGTGTGTGCAGGGACATCATGGTCATGCATGTGAGACCAGTAATGTGCGAACCACATGGACGGTGCATGTGTTCCAATGCAACATGGGGAGCTGTATGCAGAATGCACACATGAATGCATGCCAGTCTCTGTTCTTGGACATGGAGGGGGGGTGAGGGATGGGTGCTGCTCTCATGTACATATATGGTGCACATGTGTGTGTGTTTGAGAAGTGTGTGTGTAACTTTGAAACGCCATGGATGCATGACATATGTCTGTGATGATGTGTAGATTCACTCATGAAGTGCGGTCACCGTTGTATGCACTGTGTCTATCCACTGTGTCTGTGGTGTACAAGGCATGCTGCATGACCCTCCGGTGATGTGTGTGCCTGGGATCAGTATGAGCCATGCTGTCATGAGCACTGCTCCCGAGAAGCCAAGTCAAGCCCAGCATCCCCGGAAGCAGGCTCACGACCCTCGTCCCCGGCTCCAGCAAACCCCTATTGGGGCCCTTTGGACCATGTCCTGGCGCCTCTGGCGCCAGGCTCATAAGGAACCTCAGTCCCGGTGCCAGGGGCGCCGGGCTCATAATTCTTGCAAAGGTGCTTGGGTGGACCTACCTGTAGCAGACCATGCTGCATACTCACCTTTGCAAATGCTGGCCTGCTGGGAGGAACTGGGACTACTTTCTTACCTGGGTGGGGCTGGTGCCACTCCTTAGCTCTGGAACACAGGAACTATTTTACCTGTGCGAGGCTGAGGAAGAAGACACCCAATCACTCCAACACTATTTAAACCACACCCGATTGGGAAAACGTGGTTCGCGTTATGCTGCATCTGCAGCAGGACGCTCACTGAGTCAGCTCCAGCATTCCAGTGACATCTCCAGCTTCAGCTCAGCAACCTGTGGAAGAAAGACACGAGAACTATACTTACCATCCAGGAATCCAGACACCGGCAGAACCTGCAAGCAAAAGAAACATAAGTTTAGCAAGTTGCAATACGTTCGCAGCCGCGCTCGCTTACCTGATCCATCTGTGCTTTCACGGATTCTTTGTGGCCTTCTCTTCAGCAGCCTAACGGCACCTGTAAAGACAAAGAACATTGTTGAGTAGGAATCGGGTGAAGGTGGCCGCATTTACTTTTCTTACCTGCTTTTGTGCGCGTATTACGATCTCTTCAACCGCAGCAGCCCGGCACCTGAAAACAAGAAAAGACATTATTTAAGTGCCATTAAAGACTGCAAGAGAGCCTAACACTTACGTGTTTCCCCACGTGCATCCGCGACTGGGAAAACGCCTGCAAGGTCCCGACACCTGCAAATAAGTAAAGAACATTGTTAGAGGTGCTATAATAAGGTCACAGATCATTATACTCACGTTCTTCGCACGTGCAACAGCAACGGACGAACAACGCATGTAACATCTCAAGACCTGAAAACAGAAAACAAGGGACATTATTGAGGTGTCATTGAAATTCCCATACCTACGTACAACCGCACGTGTCGCGCTCTCAGTGACCACGCCCTCAGCATCCAGGCACCTGAAAAAGACAATGCAAAGACTTCATTAAAGGTGCCCATCTCTTCAAGATTATAAACTCTTTATACCTACTGGCATCTGCTCGTGCAGTAACGGCGGCATCACCTTTTGGCATCTCAGCACCTGTGCCACTTCTAAGGCCACAAAAGACTTTGAGGACCTCCATTGATGTAACTGGAACCCACGCACCCCTGCATAAGTCGCAGGATGGAGAGCCCAGCATTTATACGCCTAAGGTGAGAGCTCACCAGGACATTGAACTTTCATAGAGTTGGCGATTAGTGAGGAGGAAGTCCAGCCAAACGGTCATTAACCCTTTTTTCTTCCACCTGCAGAAACCTTACCCTGCAAGCCAGACGGTCAATAAGAGGAAGCCCAGTCCAGAGAGTCATCCGAGCTCTAAACTTCTCAATTGAAGAGACTATAACAGTTCAGCCGGGACCAGCGCCTCCGTGGGAATCAGGTGAGCGTTACAGATGATGCATGTGAGTTTTAAGGCAACATTTTGGTTAAAAGAGGCCCTTGTACATGGATGCTGATGTTGATTGCAGGCGCTGTGCCTGTTTCTGCATGTGTGTTGCATGCATTCACCCATGTGTTGTGGAGGGACAGGATGGAAGGGACATTTGACAGTGCCACTCATGTGTTATTGCTTCCTGTCTAGGGGAATATTGTACTGTACCCTGATGCTTGTGTTCTATGTCTCCCTCTACGCAGCATCAAGTGAAGAAGAGGGCGTAGACGGCGCTGTGGTGCCAAGTGGCGGGGATGCCTCCACCGGGCGGTGACGCAATGCCCAGCCACCCTCCCAGGAATTGTCATCCTCCGGGAGCGAGGGGACTGGTGCCGCGTCTGCCACTACGGCTGTAGTGGAAGGGCCGAGTAAGCCCACACAGGGGCTTGCAATGGCGGAAGACAGTGCAGAGACATCCAGGTTGGTGGTCTCCACAGAGGAGGAGGAGCCCGCTACTGAGCTGCACATGGGGCCTGGTGGGGGTAGTACCACTGGTACAAGTGGTGCAGTCCAGGGCCAGGAGGCAGCACAGGTCACTGCAGAGGGGCCTGTGCATGTCGCTGTCCTTGACCCTGTGACTGCACCACCATGCACCAGCTGGGATGCTCTGTCCCAGGCCCGTCCGCAGGTAGGGGGGAGGCCCACATCATCTGCCTCTCCACTACTTGTGGACGAGGGGTCCCATGACCATATGGGCTCCGTCCTGATTGGTGTTGCGTTGCGCACGCGTGACATTCGTGATGACATGCGTGCTTCCTGGGGGAGCACGCATGCCATCATGAAGAGCAGAGTCGCGACGTGGCACTGTTGGGAGGGGACCTGGTCGGTGGGTTCCTACATGTGTCGCGCACTATGGCGGACCTCTTCTTCTCTGTGGAGACTATGCGCCAGTCGTTCTCCCTGCCATCTTCCGGCCCAGATTCCACCAGGGCCCCCTGTGGACCTGGCCTGACCAACACAGCCAGCTTGGTGGAGATCCCATCCCTGCCACAGTCGGGAGTCAGCGGTCCAGCAGGGGTGGATACAACAACAACTGGAGACCAGCAGATGGAGGATGTGCAGGCATCATCGGACAGGCACATGGACAGCAGCAGCAGTAGCAGGCTCTAGGTGGGAGCAATGATGGCTCAGGGCCATCGACATCAGAGGGGCAGGCATCGGCCAGAGGGCTGGAGGACCCCGGAATGGGTGTGTCTTCCGTGTGGCTGCGGTTGGGCTGGCATATAGATGCGGAGCGGCAGCGGGCAGAAGAGGCACAGCTCACAATGGTCAGGGTGGAGAACTCCATGCAGAGGGCACTGAGGTGGGCCGAATGCCTCGAGGCTATTCACAGGGAGTTGGAGTCCAACATGGCATCGTCCCTGCGAACCCTTGGGCCATGGAAGAGGACCACCTCCAGGACATTGACCAGGAGTTCGATGATGCCCTGGCCCGGGACATCGGAAAGTGAGCCGTCGGACTAGCCTGCTGGCATTGTAAATAGTTTTAGGTTCCTTTTCATTTTAATTTCTTTTGGGGTGATTGGACTATGCCCCACACTTTTGTATATAGTTCTTTTCTTAGGTAGTTTTTTTAGATAGGTTTCATTTCTTTTGTTGGGCTCATGGACCCTTTCAAAATTGATTGTACATAGTTGGACTTTGGATTCATGATTGCATTTTCTTTGAATTTCACCATGGGGCAATGGATTTTCATTTTTACGTTTCCTTTTGATTTGTTTTGGTGGACAATGATTTTGGACCATTTTTCTTCTGGATTTATTTGGATTGCATCTACATTTCATTTTTCATATTTTTGGACATGCATTTAATTTAATTTTTGTATTATTTTTTTGACTTTTATTTCATTACATTGATTTTGTTAATAATACATTTTGGTATTTTAATTCCATGTGTGGGATTCGCTCATTGGGTTCAGGCATGTCAAATTGTGGTGTGAGTCTGTGACCAAAATGTGTTGATGTACATGGTTGACTTTTGATTTGTGTCATGACATAGGCATGTCGGTGTGTGGTGGATTGGTGAAATCATTGCATGTCAAGACTGGGGTGGCGTGCTGTGGAATTGTGGTGCACATGAGGGCCATGATTGTGCAGCTTCCTGTATTGTTGCAGGGGGACATTAGTCGGGGCCTGCTGGCAGGTGCCCCTCAATGCTGGGTGGAAGGGGGTGCTGGGGGACATGAGTCGGGGCCTGCTGGCGGGTGCCCCTCAATGCTGGGTGGATGGGGGTGCTGGGGGACATAAGTCAATGCTCACTTGTGCATGGTGACATGTGGGCTGGCTGGGGGGCTTCAGCAGGGTGGGGCATGGCCAGGGGTGCAGTGTGCACCCCTGTGTTGGGGTCTGACTGAAGGCCCTGGTGAGGGGGGAGAGGGCACACCTGGGAGGACACACACTGCCAATTCGTTGGGGAACCCCCAAAATACCCCGCTCGCAGAGGTCCAATCGCATGTGAAGCTTCCCGCGCACACCTGAAATACACGTACCCCGCTCGCACAGGGCCAATCGTGTGTGAAACTTCCCATGCACCCCTGAAATACACATACCCCGCTTGCACAGGGCCAATCGCGTGTGAAACTTCCCGCGCACCCCCGAAATACATGTACCCCGCTCACACAGGGCCAATCGCGTGTGAAACTTCCCGCGTACCCTAGAAATACACGTACCCCGCTCGCACAGGGCCAATCGCATGTGAAGCTTCCCGCGCACACCTGAAATACACGTACCCCGCTCGCACAGGGCCAATCACGTGTGAAACTTCCCACGCACCCCTGAAATACATGTACCCCGCTCGCACAGGGCCAATCGCGTGTGAAACTTCCAGCGCACCCCCGAAATACACGTACCCCGCTCACACAGGGCCAATCGCGTGTGAAACTTCCAGTGTACCCCAGAAATACACGTACCCCGCTCGCATAGGGCCAATCGCATGTGAAACTTCCTACGCACCCCAGAAATATACGTACCCTGCTCACACAGGGCCAATCGCGTGTGAAACTTCCCGCATACCCCAGAAATACATGTACCCCGCTCGCACAGGGCCAATCATGTGTGAAACTTCCCGCGCACCCCAGAAATACACATACCCCACTCGCAGAGGGCCAATCGCGTGTGAAACTTCCTGCGCACCCCGAAATACACGTACCCCGTTCGCAAAGGGGCAATCGTGTGTGAAACTTCCTGCACACCCCTGAAATACACATACCCCGCTCACACAAGGCCAATCGCGTGTGAAAGTTCCCGCGCACCCCAGAAATACATGTACCCCGCTCGCACAGGGCCAATCACATGTGAAACTTCCCGTGCACCCCCGAAATACACGTACCCCTCTCGCAGAGGGCCAATCGCATGTGAAACTTCCTGCACACACCGGTAATACATGTACCCCGCTCGCAGAAGGCCAATCGTGTGTGAAACTTCCAGCGTACCCCAAAATACACATACCCCGCTCGCAGAGGACCAATCGCATGTGATACTTCCCGCGCACCCCGTAAATACATGTACCCCGCTCACAGAGGGCCAATCGCATGTGAAACTTCCTGTGCACCCCAGAAATACACGTACCCTGCTCGCACAGGGCCAATCGCGTGTGAAACTTCCCACGCACCCCAGAAATACACATATCCCGCTTGCACAGGGCCAATCACGCGTGAAACTTCCCGTGCACCCTGAAATAAATGTACCCCGCTCGCACAGGGCCAATCGTATGTGAAACTTCCTGCGCACGCCAGAAATACATGTATCCCACTCGCACAGGGATAATCGCGTGTGAAGCTTCCCGCGCACCGCTGAAATACACGTACCCCGCTCGCAGAAGGCCAATCGCGTGTGAAACTTCCCACGCACCCGCAAAATACACATACCCCGCTCGCACAGGGCCAATTGTATGCAAAACTTCCCGCGTACCCCAGAAATACAGCAGCGCGGTACATGTATTCGGAGGGGTGCGCATGTATTTTTACCGACTTTTTTGTGGTTGGGGGGCTGTATGCTGGTCCACTGGCCTGTGCGCCAGGTACAGGATTTGTGCGCTGTTCATGGTGCACGGGGAGGGGTTGGGGCGTAACTGGCGCTGCTGTAGGGTCGCTGCGCCACTCTGCGCCAAGGCTGGTTTTTGGATGTTAAAATCCATGAATACGCTGTGCGGGGAAATGGACTTTGGCGCACGCAGCTCGTGCAGACTGCTGCACGCGCACACTGTGTGCCAGCCGCGTGTACCCCTTGTGCGCTGAAGTCTATGAATTACCCCCTTAATGAATATATATATATATTTTTATAACTGAGAAGATCTTAGTGAACTTTAACATGTTGTCTTTTGCATTGTGTAGGGTGACTTTTGTGACATGGCATTTGCCATATTAAAGTGCGTTAAATATGGGTGATAGACTCTGATTTTGTATAGAGTGATGAGAATCTGTGTGCTGTTTGCTTGCTGGGGTTACTTTTTCCAGTAATTGAGTTGCTGGATTGGTGTTGGATAATACTTAAGTTAATTATGTTTTATTGGATGTTATGCAAATATATCCTACTTGTTTATTCATTCAGATATTCATGCAACATGCACATGCAGAATTGAGAGTACTGGTTTGACACCCCTAAAGATAGACACTGTATGTGATCCGAAACCAGTTGGGAACAAGTGGAATGTATCAGAATTGCATTCCATTAGTACAATACAAACAGCAGTGTTGTTTACAAGAATACGTTGACATTTTGAGTAATGTGATGTAACATTGTGTATGTATTTCTTCTATCAACAGAGTATGTGATTGAATTATGCATTTACAGTATGTTTTGTACTTTATTGAAATTTTGTGATTTTTTGGGTTACTCATTGGGTTAACAATTTGTAATTGCATTTTATGCATGTGTGTCTAAGGCAGCTAACTGTGTGCTTGGCGTACCCTGCACTTTTCATCCTTTCATCATGGACAATGTTTCATGTGGGGTTACTGTTCCTTCAGAACTGCTTGCATGGTCATGTGAAGATGTTGTTGAACAACTGCGTCCTCAATCTCACTGCAGTCGCACAGCGGTCCCCCCAGTTCAGTGGCCTGGTAGGTTGCTTTGGCCTGAGATCAGAACCATTTTGTCATATATACCTTTGTGCACTGCAATGTTATGCAGGACGCAGCAGGGATGTGTCTTGTGGCCTCTACAGGAGCACCCTACCAAGTGATTTTGTCATCTGAAGCGTGACTTCAGGATGCCTATGGACCACTCAATGATGACACTAGTGAACATTTTGTTATATTGTAACTTTCCTGTTGTATCTTGGCCTGCTGCCTGTAGGGGTCATGAGGCAATAGCACAATGGGTAACCAGCATAACCTGCATAAGGAAGGACACGATTGGTGTTTGTGCACATTGGGTGTTTGTTGAGATAGTCATGTGGCAATGCGCCTGTGTGTGAATGTGAATCTGCATGCATGTGTTCGGGCATGGTGGGAGTTTTATTACTTGCCTAGCATCCATATTTCCCCATAATGTGCAACGTCCGACAGAGCACAGTAGCTGGAACACAAGAAGATGTGACTGTTGTGGTCAGAGCCCAGAAAGTTGGAATGCATATTAATGAAGATGCCACCGGCATTGCAGACCAGTTGAGTGTTAATGGCATGCCCGTGGTCCCGGTTACAGAAGATGTACTCATTGGCCTGGTGGGTGGGGGCTGACTAGTGTGACATGGGTCTAGTCAATGGCACTGATGGCCCTGGGAAATCAGTGAGGCATGTAGAATTTATGTGCCACCTGTCTGCATCCCTCCTGGGTAGTTTGCATGTGCAGAAGAATACTGTCGCTTTAAATGCACAGTATTTTTAAATGCAAACTCCCAAAAACCTGAATCCACCCCTTATATGAGGAAACACGCTTACCAACTGTTGCATCTGACTTTCTTGCACATGTGATCTACTCTACAGGTGCTGTCACTCATGATGCCATAAGTGTTGTCACATGTGGTATCATCATTGATGTAATTTGTGATGTCATCAGAGTGCTGGGGTGAGCAATGGGGGCACCATAGTTAAGGTGGTGCAATTTACACACCTGCCGAATTGCAGGGGTTCTATGACATTAAATCAGCACCTTAACATCACTTCAACTAAAACTTGTTAAACTGAATTTTAAGGGTTTTGTTGCATCACATTGTTTCACCTTAACATCACTTCAACTAAAGTTGTGTCACTGAATTTCAAGGATGTTGTTAAGCTATAATTTCCATGTACTTATTATTCTATGAAAGCTGATAGATGAAAACTCTTACCTTCAGAAGTCAAGTACTCACCCTTCTGAACAACTGTGGTACCAACTGATTTGGCACAATATTTTTTTTGTGAACACAATAAATGAAAAGACAGTGTACGAATTATATCTACTATATTTATAGTTGCATGTTTGTAACCTCATGACTAAAATCACCAACTGTTTTTGTGTCCTAATTAGGCAAGTGAACGCCAGTGTGTGAAGCTGATTTGCACCGGGTCGTGTGGCCGTGTCGTTCGTCCCTGTTGCCTTTGCGTGATTCTCTGTGAAAGGTATTGCATTATTGCTTCTTATCGTTCCGAATGTCTTCACTTACCTTTTTTTGTGTTGCTTGTGTGTTGTTAGCATTCCATTGGACGTCAGTTTGCTCTTTTGCCCTGGTCTTGTTAATATGCCATCTAGTTCCCTTACACCCAATCCTGCGTATTAATAAAAATGCATAAAAATGTGCTCAGAGCTCATGACAATGTAGGTCCACACATGTGACATTCCAATATAGCAGAGATCCTATTGCACTCTATGGAGGGGGCCTGTATGGGTTCTGCTACAGATACTTCATCCTCGGCCGGAGAGAGTACTTGCAAATCCTTTATGAACTCTGTGACATGCTCTCTAACCACAGAGCAGGTTTCCTTAAATGTCAAACAGCCGTTTCCCAGTGTACCTGATCAATCATTGAATTCAGGTACTTTGATTAATTCAGCAGCTTCACAAACACATCATTTAGCCAATGTCACTTTGGCCAAAAAAAGGCCTGCACCATTATTGCCCCTACTTGGACATCTTTCCACCATATGATATAACTGAAGCTAGAATGTCGATTGCGGAGAGTCATAATTCTAATTTCTGTGACATTCTGTGACATTCTGTCAACTTTGTCAACGGCCTCTGATTTTTCGAATGTTTATTTGAATGTGATGTGTGATGTCTCAGGGTATTAGCCTGATTTATGACACACGCCTGCCCAGTTATGTAGGGATACTCTTAAATTAGACTATTTTATGGATGATCAGGCTAACTTTCTAAAGTCAAGTCAAAATCTTGTTCGTAATGGCCCTCCCTTAAAAGTGGCAGTGTTGAAAACACTATTCTTGGTTCAACATGCAACTGAGATAGATGACTATCTGATGGAATCTGGAATGGACATCTTGGTGATCATGGAAACCTGGCTTCATGATGCTGCTTCGCATGCCGCCTCTTAGGCCACCCCCGATGGTTACAAAATTATTAGGGTAGATTAAACTGGCTTGCCTCGGGGTGACGTGGCCCTAATGTTTAAGGAGATTTTAATAATTCATTGTTGTATGCAGTTACGCTGGCAGGTTATCCCTGCGCCCACGTTTTACCAAAAAAAGAAGACTGATGGCCTCCTTTTCAGTGTTACAGTGTGAATTTTAATGCAAGTTGAAAATGCCCTCTGTGATTACACGTGTTTCAACGGCACTCCCATCTTTCTCAAATCAGGGCTAGTAGTGGTGAACAGTTGCAAGTAGCAGTACATTTTTTGTTTGAAATAAAATAAAATCAAGCCCATTTTTATGAGGTGATTACATTTGAATTAAACAGTGATTAAACAAACAACTTTTAAAGGCAATTTTGCAAAACAGCCATGTTTGTACGTTCCATAATCATATCAATCATTCCATAACCCTGAGGAATGGCGGGAAAAGAATAATAAAGTAAAGAGAAAGGCCTTTGAGGGAGGGCTAAAGGGTAGGAGTGTTAGGGGGTGGTAAAAAAACATCAAAATAAATACAAAAAATGAAATAAAAAGGACAAAAAACAGACAAGCACATTGCATTAGTGTGTTTCTTAATATTCAGATTTTTGCAAAATATGGTATGTATGGTATTAATAACCAATCTGCTTTTGCTTACCCGAATAGTGGTTGTTTGTATATATATATCTCAAAGTCTTTATTGCAAGCTCGGGTTAAATCCCAACCTAATCAAAGGAAAAAACACACATTTGTGCTTAAAGCTACAAGACAAACCCTGCCTAGTGTGTGTTCCGAATCACAATGGATTATCTATGTTGATGGTCTGCTACTCCTATTTACATGTACACTTATTTGGTCAAATTGTATTTAGAAGTATCAGATGCATGGAAATAGCTTGTACACCCTGGAGTTGGGTAGTATATGTCAATTCTAAACTTCTATTTATTTCTAAAGCAGTCGTGCACACAGGATATTCCAAAATACAATGAAATGCATGTGTTTATTTCTAAAGCAGTCGTGCACACAATTTCAAGCTTTTAGTTTGAACTCTAAGGTTTGTGGGCACAGGCGAATGGCTCACGCATTTAAAACTAGGGCTTCTTTTTATCCCAACAAGTAGCGGGCATACATGAATTTGGTGTCATAACACTAATTGTTACTGATGGTTTTGTTTTTAAAAGTAATTGATTTCTGCCTGCATCCTTCAGTATAGTGGCGATGTGGGCAGAACACCACGTGTGAACATTTGTGTCTGTGCTCAAAACATCTAGATGGGGAGCTTATTGAGTAGCGCTTACCTTCATTCCTCTTCTGTGTGCAAAAATGTCCTCGTACAATGCGAGCCCCAGCAAGGCTCCATTTTGTTGTTGCTTGCGTTGCCTAGCAACTTAGTCCTACCACGCTTGCTCTTCTGGCGGCCATGTTTTGGGCTATTTTGTATATCATGTAATGGAACTTAAGTTAATCTATGTGAACAAGTCGCAAATCGGTCTGATTATGAAATAATATAATACATGTGGTTATGTTTAAAATGGTAAGGGTTGGTTACTAAATGTATTTAGAACCATTCCATGTAAACTAATTCCTTCGTTAAATTTTATGCGCATTTGTCTACGTCAGAAATGTGTTGGAACAGGTTTTTACATGACTTGCACATCTGTGCATCTCCTATTGAAACCCTTTGTCTTTGTGGTGGAAAATAACGTATGGTTTTGCCTGCCATATTGCATAATGGACAATGGGTTTAGTTCTGCGCGCACTCTCCTCATTATTGTTATTGCTAACGGTAATGCTGGAATGTCATGAGGACCATGTTTTTGTATATGTATTGCCCTGTTGGGGTTAAGTTGCACCGAATACCCTACATTGCCATTATTAGTAAGACAATCAGTTTCCCACTTTGTATGCGTTGTTAAATTTGCGTTCCATATTGCATGATGAACGTATTGCCCTATTGGGGTTAAATTACACCGAATCCCATACATTGCCATTATTTGTAAGAAAATCAGTTTCCCACTTGGTATGCATTGTTCAATTGGCATTCCAAATAGCATGATAGACATTTTAATGTTAACATGTAATGAGGACACTGGTTAGTGTTGCCATATTAGGGTCAAAATACATAGGGTCAAAATTCCAAATAGCATGATGAACATTTGTTTTGGTTTTGGGCGCCCTCTCTTCATTGTTGTTAATGCTAATGTCGGATGTAATGAGGACACTATTTATTGTTGCCCTTTTAGGGTCAAAATACATCAAATACCATACATTGCCATCTTTGCAAGAACATTAGTTTCCCACTTGGTAAGCTTTCTCAGCGAGAACTATTTAGAACTGCAACTTCTGTGCCATTGGTTACAGAAACAAAGCTATTTCATTGTCTGAGGTCAGACCCCTCTCCACTGAGCGGAATTTACAGATCAGTTTGGCTTCTTCTTGTCTTAGTCTTAGTTCTTGATCTCCCCCTCTCGGTCCTAGTGTCACTTTTTTGAGGCCCACAAATCTCAACAGTCTCTTGTCGTTCCACTGGTGATTCTTCTGCCAGTGTTGGGCTAATGGTAAATTAATATCTTTGCTGCCTATGGTTGTTCAATGTTCTCGTATTCTTGTTCTCAACTCTCGAATAGTGCTTCCTATGTAGATCTTTTCACAGTGACAAGTAATAGCATAAATAACATGGATGATTTCATTTTGCAATTGATGTAGGCCTCAATCGTATGTTTGATTCCATATTTGTCTTTAAAGGTTGATGTATTGTCTGATGCATATTTGCACATCGTACATGTGCTACCTTTTCGTAAACCTTTTGGTAACAGTGGTATCCATGTTGTAGGATTTATGGTTTTGATTTCTGGAAGAAAAGAGGGACTCAAAATATTCTTGATTTTTCTAGCACGTTTGTAAATCATAGATGGATTTTCCTCAATGTAACTCTTCACATGTGGATCCAATTGTAATAGGTACCAGTTCTTCTTCAAAATTCTTTTCAGAATTGCATTGTCAGCACAGTATGTAGTAATAAAGCTGATTTTCTCCATTCCATCTGTCCCCCCTTTGTTGGAGATTAGGGTATTCTCTTTTTTGCTTTCTCCTGCGCTTTAGCTATGGTTTTCTTGCCATATCCTCTCGCCTTGAACCTGCTGGTGAGTACTTTACATTCATTTTCAAAATCTCCTTGTTCTGTGAAATTTCTACGGGCTCTGACAAATTCTCCATTCGGTATGTTCCTGATTACTGGATTGTGATGACAGCTTGTGGCAAATAGAGGTGAGTTCGCCTCAGTGTCTTTTCTAAAGGTTTTTGTCTTAAGTGAGTTTTGTGAAACATATATATTCAGATCTAGGTAGTTGATCTCATTCACACTTGAAGTCCCAGTGAGTTCAATTCCCATTGTATTCTGATTAGCTCTCTTCCTGAAATTCTCGAGTCCCACTTCTTCTCCTTTCCAAATCAACAGAACGTCGTCTATGTAGCGCGTCCATAAAACTACATTCTGATCATATGTTTCATCTAGATAGATGTGTTTGGCCATTACCAAATTCACGAGGGCCGGGGCATATTTAACCCCCATTGCTACCCTTCTTATTTGTTTATAGAAGTCCCCATTGAAAATAAAAACGTTGTTTTGTAGGGTTAATAATAACATTTCTTTGAGCATGCTCATTGATTGAAAATTGGATGCAGTTTCCTTAGAGAAAGTGTAGTCAATTGTTTCTATAGCTGTGTTGTGTCTGATGGACGTATATAGTGATTTGAGATCCCAGGTCGATAATATGTAGTCCTTGTGCCACTTTACAGTAGCCAATTTGATTTTTGCAGAGGTTGTGTCTCTCAAGTAGGATTTGGTTGTGGTGACCAAGGGTCTTAATATGTTATTGTTGTAGTCTGCCATATTCATGGTGGCCCACCCTATTCCACTCAGAACGGGTCTCCCCTCTGGAATTGTTTCGTAATCTTTGTGGATTTTCGGCAAAAAATATATGGTGGGCAGGATTGGCAGAAAGTGTTTCTCTTCGTCCATAATGAGCCCTTGTATGTGCCAAGTTGTGAGGGCATCCTTTAGTGCAGGTACTATTTCCAATTTGCGGTTGGATTTCAATTTGACATAACAAAAAGGTGTGTTCAAATGGTTCATTGTCATCGCTACATAATCTTCTCAATTCATGACAACTATCTTGCCTCCTTTATCCGCTCCTTTGATAACCAGATCATGATTTTGTTTTAGGTTAAAGAGGGCCTTTCTTTCCATGTCAGTCAAGTTGTCATATGTGTATTTGGATTGCTTGCTGCTGTTTAATCTAACATCCATAAGATCATTGAGGTCTTTGGTGACTGATTTGTAAAAGGTGTCCACTAGGTTGTCTGGCATCAGCTGTGGTGTGAATTTAGTTTTTAATTAAATTTCCTTAGTTGCAAGACCAGTCTGTCGTATTTGTAGTTCATGTAGGGTCTCATGGAAAGGTCCCCTTGTCTCCGATGAGGATCTGAGAAGATGTATATTGGTCAAATCTTCAATAGTGAGGCTGCTCTCTTCAACTTCTGGTTCCTTTGTGCGAAATGCTGAGATTTGTGTGGCAAAATATATTTTTTAATTTAAGTTTCCTCACATATTTACATACATATATATGCACCTCTGTGTTCTGAAAGTGTGTGGAGGGTGCAAAGGTGAATCCTTTGTTTAACAGTGAATTGTCCTCTGGTTTCAATTGATGATTATATAAATTAAGTACTAAGTCATACAATTGTTCCTTTTCGCTGCTTCTCTCGCCCCTGCTCTTGCGAGGCGTCTGAAGTCTTCTAGAGCATCTGGGTTACCTGTGTCTGCCACTCCCCCACTTTCCCCTCCTCCTGCGGGTGGCGGTTGTTGGTTTGTCTGTTGTGGTAATAAAAAACAAACCTGTTTTTGGTAAGTAATTATGTTGCCTTTTTTGTACCTCCTAATTTGATTTAGGAATCCTTGTCCTTCAGTTGTTTTGTCTGTTTGCTCTGTTTCTTTATCTTGATCCCCTTCTGAGTCTGCATCAGAACTCCCAGGTGAAGTGTTTGGAGTGCTTTCTTGTGAGACTGGTTTGGTAAATTGTCTGTATTTGTCCTTAAAAGTGTAAACCTTGTCATCTTGATAATTTTGATTATCCCTAAAGAATTTCCTCATCTTCCTTAATTTGATCTCATCCTGGTAATCTTTGAGAATTTCGAAAATGTTTTGATAGTTTTTCTCTTTTGTAACTTCTAATGCTTTTGCCTCCTTAATTCATATTGGCAATGCTTTAATATTGGATGACTGTGAATCTGCATTAGTTAAGTTAAGTGTGGATCACAACACCTATATTTATTGTTTAATTCTTTGTCAGCCTCCCCAAAAGATGACTTATTTTGGGGAACAATTGTTGGCCCTACTTGACGATATAACTAAAATATCTTTTCATGTGATTTTGATAGATTTAAATGTATGGGATTCTAGTGAGACAAATGCTGAAGCTGCATCCTTGAATACAGCCTTGGAAGTGGTTGGATATATGCAATATGTCAAGACACCCAACAACAAAGATAGTAACAATCTGGGCTGGGTCTTGACATACAATATCAACATCTCTTCAGTCTTGTTCTCCCCTAGCCTTGGTCTTGCCATTGCTTAATCTCTTTTGAGTTTTCACTTTCTGCAAATCTTCATCAGTTTGATATTCACCCTAGGATAACAAAAGAATGTCACTAAGGAGGCTTTTGCTTCACTAAATTAGTATCTGCTACCGATATTGATGAACTAGTTGATATGTTTCAGCAGGCTATTGTGGGAGCCATTGACCTGCTTGCACCATGGGAAATGATTATAGTCAAAACTGAGACAAAGAAGAATGCTTGGTTTATGATGAAGTTACCGTTTTTATGAAGCTTAAGAGAGCTTGCGAATTATCTTGGTGTCAAAACTCCTGCCATGTCATGCTTACTGCCTATAAGAAGGCTGAAATGGGCTACAAACAAGCCAGTAACTCGACCAAGCAGGCCAACTATAATATCAGAATAACCATCACAAGGTCAAGCTCAAGGGTACTTTTTCTGATTCTTAGGGAGTTTGAAGCTAAAATAAAATAATACCGCAGAGACTTCTGGTGTCAAAATATCCAGTATAAATGGTCTAGAAAAATATCCAACAACCAGCAGTCTGTTAGATCTCATCAACCTTCCATGGAGGTCATAGCTCCTTGCTCTGATATACCTTGTGACCACATGTCTGAATTTCAACATTGACCCTTCTAGATTTTCCTTCAGACAGATCGCTGAAAGTGTGGGCTTCAAAATTGTAAAAGGCTTAAAGCCAACAATCTAGCTAGTTGACGTTGGCCCAGCAAAAAATATTAAGAATTCTCTTGACCTTATTTTTCCTTGAATCACCAAACTTGTTAATACCTAATTTGAGGATTCTTACATGCCGATCTGTCTAAAGGAAGCTGGGATTACACCCCTCCTGAAGATGGAAAATCTGGACCCTGCAATAGCCAGCAATTATCAGTCTATAAACAATGCACCCTTCGTCCTGAGGATCCTGAGCCGAATTTCCTACTTTCAGCTACAGAAGTTAATTGGAGTAAACAACCATTAGTCAATCAGGCTTTTGGCCCATACATTGTACCAAGAGGGCTTTACTGGATTTAAAGTCTAATATCGCAGGCACTGTGGATAATGGCCGTACTGCACTTCTAATGCTGTTTACCTCTCGTCAACTTTCAACCTGGTGAACCACTCTCTCCTTGCTAGCAGACTTGAAATTGCAAAATTCTCAAATAGTGCTGTGGTCTGGATGAAACCTTTTTTAGGGCCTCACTGTCCTAGGGTCATGGTTGGTAATTAACAAGCTTGTAATATTCCCCTGACTTGTGGGGTACTGCAGGGTTCCTGCTTCTCGTCAACCCTATTTAATATCTACACCAGGCCTCTCTTTGATCTTATTGAATTGTCTAGGTCCAAGGTATGCAAATTACACAGATGACACTAAGATCCTTCTTGAGTTGTAAGGTGATTATAATCAAGAAACAGATTCCACAAATCAAATTTACTCTGAAATCCAATCAAATTAACTCCTTAGCTCTGAAAAACAATAAAATTGAATTGCTGATTGTGGGTGCAGGAGCTCGATTTAAAATGTTGGGCACTCGGTACAGTAATTTTGTGATTACAGACTTTTCAGTAACAGTATCCCATTGTGTTAAAACTCTGTCATTGTTCCTTGACTCACAGCTTTCGATGAAGAATCATATTTCACATTAACGGTCATCTTGTGCCTATGTTACTAGGCCTTTGAGACAGATCAAGCCAAGTTTGCCTGAAGACAATACATCTTATCAATTCCAAACTGGATTACTGTAACAGCTTGCTGGCAAGTACTTCTTTGACTAACCTTCATGAAGTCCATAATATCCAGAATGGGTCAGTGAGCGCTATCAGTGGCCCTGGTAAATAGTACCATGTTACCGCAGCTAGAAGCTCCCTTTACTGTTCTTCTTCTACACTTGTTATACTTGTTTTGTGTTTTTTTGTTGTGTTTTATGTATGCCTTGAGGCCTATGGGTGTGTGGCCCTATACAAGTATTACATAATAAAAATAATAATAGTAATAATAATAACATTAATAATAATAATAATAATAATAACAATATTAATAATAATGATAATATACCATACTATACATAATCTAACAACTCTAATTTAATTTGAAACATTTGTGAATATTTAATACAACTTTCAAAAGAGGAAAAAAAGTTACATATGAAATTGTATGGTGCATCAAATAACATAGTATGAAGAACTGATTCAATAATTTACATATTTACTACACTTCTCTATGTTCTATATTCCTAAAAAATAAAAGGTATACATTTAATATAAAATGAAACATACATATTGTGTGAACAAACACTTGACAGTGTGAAACAAGCCACATATGACTCTAAGTCCCTCTATACTCTTTATTTTGATGTCCTTTGTTCGATTAATAATCTGTGTTATTTATCTGATGCATGTATGCATTCTTTGCCATCTCCCGACGTTGGAGTGCGGTGCTGCTGCTTTGTGCAGCTTTTTCTCCTTGTTTATATGTAACAATCCATCCCAGTGTTATTTAAAACAAATGAATCCTATTTGTTTCTTTTCAGACATACACAAATATTGTGAGAAAGGTTAGTATTTGTAATATTAATTTAATGATTATCCATCAAACCTTTACATTTTACATTTATTTTCATTAGAGCATGATAACATAAGAAGAACAAGTAAAATAGTGTAGCACTAAATAAGGAACATGTCCTGAATATGTTTTAAACGTTACCAGAAACGTTTTGTGATTATTTTCCAACCCTATTAAGGGAATCTTTGATATATACATTACATTGTATCAAACATTAAACAGAACTCTATAATTGCCACCAGCACAGGCTACATTACCTTCTTGAATTGTTTATACAATGTAATCACGTGCCACTACAAAAATTCATATGATAAACCAACAAAAGTGTCCACAGGAACATGTTGATTTTGTAGAACCGCAAAGATTCACATAAGGAACTCATGTGCATCTTGTTTAGAGGTTTCAGAAAATGATGAATGTTGACTTGCAGCTGCAACCAAATGATGAAGTGAAGATTCACAACGCATATCCTGTGAAACTGCCTTAATCAGTATTTCCAAAGGGGTTAGTTCCACACAGAGGAAATTGTCTGCATGAATGTTTACACTTTCCATTACCATTGTCATCAAAAACAGTAAAGTCAATGTTGAATTGATATAGTATTCAAATCCTGTTGTGATACTGAAAGCCAATTCAGAGAATCCATGGAAAGAAAAAGTACTGTTCTCTAACTTCACCAATATGTGTTTTTTTCAAATTCACTATTTAGTTCCTTTGTCTTTACGTAACACTATCTGTCCTCTTTCTTTTACAACTTGCCCTCAGAGGAACAGGCAGTGCTGCCAGGTTAGGATCATACTGTAAAGGAAGATAGTTATATTCTACAACACAATCCACATCAGCAGCAACTTTAGACTCCTCAAATGCTCTAAAATATAATTCTTGCAAAATTCTCACACAAGACAATGCTACATAAAACTTGCCTTCATTAAAGAAAGTCTGCTGAACATCTACTAATGCAACATCTTATCTTAAACCTTGAGACGTGGGCACTGTGATGATGCAAACAAAGTACAAAGGGAACTGTGCCCTTTGCACATACATGCCTTTGAAAAGTTGTAACCTTGCAGAAGTCCTCCCTACCAACTTCTGTTTTTTAATGTGGTAAAACTGCACAAGAATAAACTGTACTGAAGTATTCTGGGAATAAGGCACAAATTCAACTACTCTTCCCATTGCTCCATTGAAAAGTCCAATCTCCACATTCAAGTTTCGTTTTGACATAACTCGGGATTTGACATACAATTTTAAATTTGATTCCAATCTTTCTGTTTGCGGATTAACTTTTACAAGTCAAACACATATGCATTTCTTTTTATATGTGATTTGAATCGCATTTCTTGGCCTTTCACAATGTCTACATATTTTATTTCTACAAT